>NC_092188.1:21904203-22056703 GCF_043641665.1 Enoplosus armatus | reverse complement strand
CTCTTCATACCGGATGCTTTCATGGGTTTAATGATATTAAAACCTATGCTCTTCAGGTACTCCCAATATACTGTAGATCATGTCACAGGCCGCTACAGATGCTCTACACCCTCACACAGCAGATTTGTAAGATTTGGGAGGCTTAACAAGAGCCTTGAAAGCACACACACAAGCACTCTCTGCTGATTACAATGCTGTGAAATCACAGACTTTTTCTTATTAATACCCCTCACTTGTGGGATCCATCTGTGGTTGTGTGGGAATGTTGTGCAATGATTATAATCCCATTTAGTCTTTCATTATCCTCGACCAGCAGGATCTTATTGAGTGCCTGGGTATCTTCTTCTGTTCGCTGAGATTCCTTGATGTTTGTGATCTGTATTATTCTGATTATTTCTCATCATATCTCCTCTCACAGTGTGGGAAAGCCTTTTAATCCCATGTAGGCAACAACATGCCTTTGCTGTGGCACATGTCACAGCTTTTAGGATTACGTTATTTGGTGACAGTCAGTGTTTATCCGTATACCTGCTGGGAAATAGTCATTTTCTGTGCCGGATATCTGATTCAGGGGAAAATAATAGGTGTCTTCTCGCTCTGCAAGCTCCATCAGTACTGAATGGTATCTCTGATGGCACACGCACCTCAGATTTCATTAGCGTGGGTGAAGAAGCTTGATGTTTGCAATGGCGAATGTCATCAGGACTTTGTTCAGGGTTATTGAGGCAGTTCGCACTAAATTATTTGCGCTAACCTATCATCTGCAGATTATTCACTTTCTGCCTTTTATCGAGCAGGGCTGCTTTTGATTCATTCTTCTCCCACATGGTTGAGTTTAATGTGCTTCTTTGTGGAGGAGGAACTATTCCTCATAGATTATTCCTCAACATGTCTCCTCAGATCTGCTTTCTTATTGTTATCAGTCCTTCTGTCTCACTTTATCATGGTACGTTTGCTGTATTCAGCTATTACAAACAACCAGTAGTGGAATAACTACTCAGATCCTTTAATTAAGAAAAAGTACTGACTCATTAATGTCAAAATACTTCATTAGAAGTAAAAGACATGCATTCGAATCCCTACTTAAGTATTATCAGCAAAGTATACTAAGTAAAAGTACTCTACAGATATATAATTATATATGACATTCCGACTGTCAGTACTGATGCACCAGTACGTTGTAAGTAGTATTTTACTGTTATAGCTGTTCTAAGTGGCGCTAGTTTTAACTACTTTATATACATTTAGATATTTTAGTCTAGTGTTTCCCAAACTAGGGATCAGGCGTCCTCCAAAGGGTCACAAGATAAGTTTGAGGGGCCGTGAGATGATCAATGGGGTAGGAAAGGAGAAAAAACAATGTTCTACAACAATTTGTATGAATTGTTTTGGCTGTTTAACCCCTTGGCTGTGAAATATAGGCTAACATGAGCTCTTTGAGCCTTGAACCATTTTTTGAAACCCCCTGAGAAGTTTAGAGGGGAAACGTCTCTTTGGTGCAACTGCTACCAACTCTTTCGAGGGCGTCACGAGCCCAAAATGCTGTGAACTACAGGTTGAATTGTTTCATAAGCTCATCATATGTTGGTTTTATGTAAAATCTTAATTTAAAAGTTACTAGTAACGATAAATGTAGCAAAGCCAAATATAATATTTCCCTCCTAAAATGTGGTGGAGTAGAAGCATTAAGGAACATAAAATGTACACACACACAAGTAAAGTACAAGTACATCAAAATTGTGCTTAAAGTACAGTAGTTGAATAAATGTACTTTGTTACTTTCCATCACTGCAAACAACAATGTAATGTTGACAACAAACATGAGTCTCAGTTATTTGAACTACTAACTTAAAAGATGGGGGAGGCTTTTGCACTCCTGGCTGCAAAAACTGTGACGAAACAAAATGTATTCTGAACCTTTTTGGTCACAGTAAAACACATCGTGCATTTTAAATCTCCATCATTTACATTCTGCACACTCTTGGCAGGCTCTCATTCACATCTCATAGCTTTTGATGGAGACTTCTGCAGAACCCCAGTATAAATTTAATCATAAAATAATAGACAGCTTCATTGTTGTGTCTCAGCCACGACAGCTGAACAGTAGATAAAGGAAATAAAACGTCCTCAGTATTAAAATGATCTACGGCTCGAATTTCAAGCTCTAACCTTAAATCATAAGAAACAAACTATTGTGTTTGCCCTCGGAGTGTAATTCATTTTGAACAAAACGATGTCGATTTTGAATTGAAAGATGCATTAGTTTGGGCCAAAAACTGTTTAAACTCAAGTCAATATATACAGTTAAATTGATTTCCAGAGGAACCAATTGGATAATTTATAGTGGGTGTGTTAAGACTGAGACATGGAGTAAAGGTTTCTCAATGAAGAACTGCTCTGAGCTCTAAGGGAACCAATCAATTACAGAGTATTTAATCATTCTAACAGTTTCAAGCCTTCACTTTCAAATCTCATATTCCATAATTACTCACACAGCCAAGAGGAGACAATCAATCAGCCCATTTATCCCCTTCAGAGAGTCAAGATGACATTTTCTTCCGAAAGTGTGTATGAGAGAGAGATAGAGGAATGGGTAGATACAACAGAGTGGATGGAGAGGACAGACTGAGAAAGAGGCAGAGAAGAAGAGAGAAAGTAAGAAGAGGATGCTGTTATCTTTCTGTCTCCTCTCTCCTTCAAAGCCTGAGGTGCAGGCTCCAGAAAGAGTGTGTAGGAGTTTTTTTTTTTGTGGTCTAAATCTGCTGCTCCCTATCTTTTGCTGGGCCGCCTTTATCTCTCCTTCCTTTGCTTACTTTCCCACTCCCTCGCTTGTCTTTATGCGTCTCTCTTCAACATTTCATATCCTCTCTTTTTCCTCTCTCCCGTCTCTTTTATTCCTCAGTCGTATTTCCTCGCTTCAGTCCTCCAGCCTTTGAGGTCAAGGTTCAACAATGTGTTGACCTCCTCCTTGACTGAAAACATCAGGGTGTCATGAAAACATCGCCAAGGGGGGACTCCATACCCGCCGGTGAAAATGCCACGGCCCTCTCTCCGTGACAAAAAGCTGCCAGTCAAAGCTCCCTCTGAATCCCTGCCAGCGCTGATGGATGAGCCAGCAGTCTCCGGAGGGATTTATAGAAATAGTAAAGAAAGGGGAATCTGTTTAGTCATGTTCTTCCGACATGAGAAATAAAATGTGCTTTCATTCGCCTCCCCTCTTCCCCTTCACGCCACAGTAATCACATCAAATGGGCCTTGATTACTGTGGCAGAGATCGCTGGCTGACTCAGGACAGACTGCAGACGCGGAAGGAGCAGAATGAATACAGATGAGAGTTAAAGAGTGAGTGTCGGTACAGTAATTATACATGTAACATATTAACAGGTTATTACGCACTGGAGTCTATGTGCTCAACATGCTGAGCACTGATTGGCTCTGGTGTCTAGCAATAATGCGTAACAGTAGCAACGGGGTGACCTAAATACAGAGACAGCTCCATGACAAGAACCGGAACAATGAGATCTTGTACAAAAGGTAGAGGTCTGCTCACACAAAGACATGGCAATGCATTCTTCCATCGCCAGATTATTCCCGTGCTTCAGCTTCACTCAGTTTTGACAGTCAGGTGAGAGCTCAGAGCTGGACCACTGTGTCCTTCAGATTCAGAGCTCGCCTTGATCGACTGTCCTTTACCCTCTGACAATGAAAGGGCCTCTAACACTGAGTCAGTGTTGACCTCTCCTTTCATCTCCTTCTTTTTAATCTGAATCAATGTTGTACCTCAAGGTTGTCCAACTGCTGCATAGTTTCAAAAAGCTGCAAACGGACACGCGAGCTGAGCTTTTGACCAAGACGAGATGCCAAACAACCACAAAGTGAAGCAAAACAACTACAAAGATAGAAAATAAGCACAAAGAGGCACAAAACTACCACAAAGAGACAGAAAATGACCACAAAGAGACACAAAAACAACTTAAAATGAGCACAAATGGATGCAAAACAACTACAAAGACATGCAAAGAGACACAAAACTAAACGTCTGGGTGTCTTTCTCCTATGTAGGAGGAAAGTCTGTGTGCAGGGGCCCATTGTCTTTTAATCTGTCCATGGCGTTAGGCTATTTGGAGTTACAAATAGCAGCTATTAATTGGTATTACTTCATATTATATTCAAAGTTGTTTATTAGGCATTCATTTATTATATTGAATAAACAATGTAACTATTAGTACTGCACAGTTTATTATTGCCAAGAATCAGAAAATGTAGTTATGTGGTAGTAATACAAATGTAGGCATAGCCCTCATACCAATGTGTGTGTGTGTGTGTGTGTGTGTGTGTGTGTGTGTGTGTGTGTGTGTGTCAGGAAAGGCTGGTTATATTTGAAAGAGAGCAGCAGCCCCATCTGCACATGATCATTTTGTTTATGTTGAGCACACCAGAACAAACAAGCATTCATCCTTCATCTATTCACAGAAAGGAGGCCGCATCAGTGGGACGACACAACAACGCATCCCGGTCCATCCCTTTGACCGGGACGTATGCACAGCTGGACCCCCGCTGAATGGAGATCAGACGCTGTCCTCCTGATGTGGCCGGGCCTTGTTTCGTTTGCATCATCGCTTGTTATGATGATCTGATTTTCTCGCTCCCTTTCAGCTGCTGATGAGCCCTCTAACATGCGACGATGAGGAGTGGATGGCAATAAATGTGCAGATTCACACACAATGAAACACCTGTTGTCTGTCGGTGAGGACAGCATCAGCCTAACAAACCAGAGGGGCGTCATGGGGCTCTTTTAAGTCAGATGTGCTCTCCAGCCATCTGGGAGATTGTCACCCACACCTCTCTGCCATCCTGAATGTGCCCAGCAGGTGGCAACATGGTTAACACCAACCAGAGCAATGGTACCCAAACGCACCCTGCGTCAGTATGTGGTTGTCCGCGCGCTCCTCACATGCGCACCTGTTCGCTTATGCTGCCTTCAAGTGCAACTCGTGGTGTCGTACATCCGAGTGGTTGATCGCCAATGAATATAAACAAAGTGGGTCTAGAAACAAAGTACTTGTGTGTTGATGCAGTTGATTGAAGACGTATTTCATCAGGCAGGCTGCTGATAGTTTAATCTTAATTATAATCCCCCTCCCCCTCCCCAAAAAAAATAATAATGAACATAGCCTATAAAACATAAACAACGGTATCCCGGGTGTATTTTAAACTTCGTTAATTTAAAAAAAAGTCAATTTTTCCGACCGCACTTGAAGTCAGCACAAACTCCTGATCCGCCTCCCAACAATGAGGAACTTTCCCCTCTGAGTGTCCCCTGAAGCGGCGGGGACGTGGGACGCATGGGGCGGGATGAGGCGAAACACAGCGGACGGAGATGTGGAGCGAGAGGGACTTGGCATCTAGCAAACAAATATCATTTCCTTACCACGCCATAAGGAAAACAATGGCGAATTCAAGTTCCCCGCATGCAACCCTTCACCTGACCTCCGCTCAGGCTCACCGCGCCGAGATCCTGGAGAACCCGCTCCGGGTGAGTTTGTTTGAGTTTCACACTGTTTGGTCAGGTTCCGGGTGGAAGAGGTAGTGGAGTGGCCTGCAGGTGGTGTGATGCGGGACAGTGGTCTCGGCTGCAGCAGACTATAACAACACCAACCAACTTAAAACAAAGAGACCCTCTCCTTTGCTGGCTGTGTGTGTGTGTGTGTGTGTGTGTGTGTGTGTGATGTGAAACACGCTGAACCTGTTTCAGCTGCAGGCGGTTGTGATAAGAGGAAACTTTCCAAGTCTTGTCTCCTTTTTGAACTCTCAGGAACTTCCCTCCCCTAAACTCCATTTGGAGCAGGAAGTTGCACACTAATGCCCAAGAGGAGATTAAGTTAGACTAAAAAAAAAAAAAAATCTTGGAAGTCAAAACATAACCTCAGCCTCCAAAGCTCTTTGGGTAATGAGCACTCAGTGTGGATGGAGAAGCCAGGCGGAGATCTATCGGTGTTGGCACCTGTCAGAACTATTTTCTAAAGTGATCATGACTAAATCATTGTGTTGAAAGGCCTTTTCTTTCTTTTGAACTTTTAACTTTGCAAGTGGGCTCTCCTGACTCTGCATTAAGTTGAGTATGTGCATGTCTGTTTGTGTATGGCAATGCAAAGTCTCCCACTGTGTGTGTGTGTGTGTGAGAGTCCTCTGCCCTCCTACTCTTATGCCGACACACATTCTCCTCATGCCCGTCTTCCCCTGTCACTGTGTTCCTCTCTTTTCTGCCATGTTTTCTCTGTGTGACATTACCGATGGGGGGGGGGGTAGAGAGAGAGAGAGAGAGTACCAGAGGAGGAATGAGAGGCGTGAGTAATGAGTAATGGCCCATGGGTGGGTTGTGAGAGAATAGATCTACTGTAAGAGTCCTGAACACAGCTGGCTAATGGTCCCAGCTCCCCCTCTGTCCGATGCTACCCACCATCCCAGAGCACATCCCGACATCCAGGGGACAATATCTGTCTGTCTCGCGCTTTAACAGCCTCCCACAGTTGAAAGTGTTTGCACTGTGGTGCCACTGACAACGTCGATGCTACGGGAGCACGCCAAGGTTTTTGAGAGATTTTGTCCCATTGGTTGGATCGCCTGTTGCGAGGCGAGAACATAGGACAGAAGTCCTCCATCATGTCCCCAAGAGATAACTCTTGTCTCTGGTGTCTCTCTAATGGTTGAAACACCTCTGAAGCTCACTGGTTTATAATTTCATTGTGGTATGTGCTTTAGTCTGAGTTCTTTTCTGTTGCAGTGTGGAGTTACATTTGTGCAGGGTTTGCTTCAGAAGCTACTGTACTACTAAAGACTACACTGCCAGTTTCCACGCGAGGTGAAGAAGGTGGGTGACCACTAAAAATAACTGTTTGGCTACATCGCTGTACTGAGTCAATGTTTCGTCTTTGTCCTGGTAACAGTGGGGCTCAAGAATGTCTGTCACTGTGGTGACCCCCTTGACAGTGCTCATTGTGCCATCGTCAAGCCAAACAAAATATCTTGCATACATAATATACGAAATGACACCCTTTTATTGACAGTGTTCCTTGGTAGTAGGTCGATCGGCTGATCTTTCTCACAGTCTGGTCACAGTCTTCGTTCAGGCAGCATGTAGTTTGTGGTAGGAAATACAGCAAGGAGTGACAGAGGCAATCTATGGGGGACTCAGGACAATAATTAGTATATTTTTATGTAATCTGGCATAAAAAAAAAGCGTAATCTCCATCCTTCTCTCGCTGACGTCCTCCTCTCACCCATGCTGCCTCTGTACCCACAACCTCTGAGCAGAAAGTGAAGGGCCTCATCCAGAGATCAGCCCATCCCGGGGAGGGACAGACCCCCATTGTCAGTGGACACAAAGGGCCATGCTGTCTGGCTATCTGTCTGTCCGTCTGTGGGTCAGTGTCCGAGCGAGGAGGAGGAGGGTCGGTGCTGTCACTCCCTCCATCAGCTTCAAGGCCCATTCAGCTTCTGTTGCTTCAGCTTTAGTTTAGATTCCGACTTCAGATCAGGTTCTGGTCCAGCTGGTCCGATTACAGTTGGAGTACACGCTTATGAAAAATTGCTTGTCACATGAAGCCCACAAGAATACACAATTAATGTGTGTGTGTGTGTGTGTGTGTGTGTGTGTGTGTGTGTGCGTGCGTGCATGTTTGTTTGTATGATGCTCAGTCCGGTCCTATGATACACCGAACATCATTTTCATCGGTGCATGCCTCATGTAAAGTTTGTGCCTTCCTTGAGGGTGAAACACTTCCAGTGAGAAATGACTGGGAACTCAAATGGACTTTTATCTCTTGACATTTATGTAATAGAATTTACACAATACACTGGCTGCAGTTTAATTGAAAAGATACAGAGGTGCAAAAAATTCCGCCGCAGGAGTAAGCAGAGAAACTGCAGTCAACACAGTCTGACACGTGTCCTTGATTGTGCCTCGGTGATGAATGTGCTCATGCAGTTCCCACAGTTTTTTTGCGGACTTCTTTTCTGCGTTTGTTGACACTGACATTCAAACTCGCTCGAATGCTGCAGCTGGACTCGTGTTTGAGTTTGCGTCATCGTGACTTTTAATTGCTGAGTAAAAGCACACCAGGATCCTTCTCTGATCTGTTGCCTAGTTTCCTCCCCCATCGGTATCGGTGTCTGGTGAAAGAATCCAATTACCTTCTCTGATTGTCACAGTCATTTTACCGTTTCTTGTTAAGAATCTGGCAGCAGGATTTAAAGCTAACCACGCTCTTCGGAGTCTGCGTCATTGTGTCCTGTGTGTGCTGTTTGCCAGTTAGGCTGTCACTTCTGTAGTGTCGATTGTTCTCTGGTGACATTTTGTGCAAGTGAAACCCACCTTTGTAACAAATGAATTACATTTTGACAAAGCTGGAAGAAAGCTGGAGTATAATCAGCTTTCTCATGTGGCTGGCCCGGAACAACCCTGCAATTACAGAAGACTTCATCAAACACACATATTATAACGTTTGCTTTTAGAAAAGGCACTAAGTGTCTCGGTGTCTTTTCCCTGAGACTAACAATCCCATTTCATCCACTATTTTTCACCCTTGCCTTTCTGCACTCGAATGGTGTAAGTCATCTTTTTATTACACATAATGCAGAGATCAGAATATCAATACTAAAACTTGGAATCCTTGACCTTAAAGGTCCCAACTTAATATATGGACAATTATTGGATATTATTATTATGAAATTGATCCACATTTCCTCCAGTAAGAGTACTGGGGTGCAAATTCCCAATTAGATGCAATTCTGGTAATGCCATGAGTCAGGTGCCTGTATCTGTGGCCATACAATGCTGTGTGTGTGTGTGTGTGTGTGTGTGTGTGTGTGTGTGTGTGTGTGTGTGCTGGAACCACTTGATCACTTCTAGCCATGCCTTAATTGAGAAACCAACCTGTTGATTCTGTGACTGGAATATCTCTTTCACCCTATCAGGACTGTTGAGTGTTATATTACATATGATTGATTTATAATGATTGATGCATTAATGTTTTGAGGTTAATTTCAACTACTTTGTATACTTCTGGGTAGTTTCATTTATAACAGTTCTATTATAGATAGTGTGTCAGCATGCTAACGTGTAATATTTTATAAACTGGTCGTATGTTTTTGTGTGAGAAGTAACTAGAAGCAAACACGAGTATGAAGGAGCATAAAATGGAAATGCTCACAAGTTCAGTACTTGTGTACATAAAGTGGCCTTATCTTGAAATAGTTCCCGTGCAGCTACGGCACAATGAAGTTTTTAATAGCAGAAAAGTGTTCAATAGTAGTAAACACACAAGTACAGGGCAACACAGGGAGCTTCGTGCTGTGAAGTCTCTTGCCTTCCTTGGGTAAAGTGTGTAATGTTTGCTCAGTAAGCTGACAAGCCAAAGACACTCCCAGAGTACCGGCCTCGCCTGCCTCGACTGCTTTGTTTGCTCTTCCTGTGACAGCAATACTCCGTCTCTCTCTCTCTCTCTCTTTCTCCTGCTTCCTCTCTCTCGCACTCTCTTGTGTGGATGTGTTTCCCTCGGTGGGGAGAGCGCCAGCCTCCCGCCGCCTGGGTGAGGTGCGTGATTCTCGCTGTGGCTGCCTGCGCCGTAAACGTGCGCGCTTCCTTCTTCCGCCGACGCTGAGACAAACAAACAAACAAACTATAATTTACTGTAATTGGATCGAATTCACTTGCTGGCAAGCTTAATCCAACGTGAATGAATCCAATAAAAGGTGAGGTGAATCCCTCCTCACACTTCAAATTGCTACATCTCCTGTGTGAAGTGGAATAAACTGTCCTCAGGCTGTACATTCACCACCTTGTACTCTTAACACACTGTTTTTCCCTCTCTCTCTCTCTCTCTCTCTCTCACACACACACACACACATAACAGTTATACATCTCGTTCTGCCCCCTGGCCTCTCTCGGTATTAACCAGCAGCCTCCTCATGGGCTCAGTAACAGCCAAGCAGCAGGCCACTTACACTCTGTCCTGTAAAGCTCGACAAGGTTATCGATCTCAGTTTAGTGAACGGAGCACAGCTGTCCTGACGGATGACGCCGTCTGTTTGATCATGAATTGCCACAGCGACGTCATCTCTCATGCAGTAGGCCCAGCACACGCCCTCTCTCTCCCTCTCCCTCTGTCTGTGTGCTTCAACGTTTGAGGATGGAGTCTTATCATCGCACAAACACACACCTTTTGCCTTGATGCGGTATCCATCCCCCAGGAATCCCATCATCGAGCCGCCCATCTGCTCCCCACCGCCTCCTCCCAAATCCTGTTTACCTCAGATACACGCCAATCATCACACATATATAGACAAACACACACACACACACACACACACTGGAGTCTAAATCCTGTTTACCTCTGGTGTGGTATCATCGGTGCTGCAGGTGTGTTTAAGGTCAGTGGTCTCATCAGACTCGATGTCAAGGTGAATGTGGCGCAGAGGGTGGAAGAGAAGATAGAGGCAGGCTGTGAAATAGAGGAGTAAGACTGTGCATGCATGCTGTGGTTTTGAATTTAAAATTACCCAGGTATCCACTTGGCTTGAATTCTTTATCAGGCGTGGTGAGGAGATGATGAGTTGTGTTATGCAATAAAGATGGTACAACACAAGTGGTTTTACTTTACAGGGGGCTGTTGGATATGGAATTATGTTGTGTGATGATCAGATAAGTCAAAACTAATTGAGAACAGGCTGTAGGTTTTGGGGAAAGCAGCAGCTAAGTCCTCATTTCTTCACCTCTACTGTGCGCTCAGAAGTGAGGAGGGGACTTTTGTCTTCCTCTCCTTCTGGTGCACCGACTACAGATGCCGTGGCAGTGTTACATCAATCACTGCATCACCAAACATTCATCCACAGGCAGTGGTTCTCAAACTGGGGGTGGGCGTAGAGCCGACCTAAAGTTGCATGAATATGATTTATGTGGTGATTCAATCAAAGGAAAGTGCTCCGATGCTAGCAAGGCTATGTTGCTAACCTGAATCTTTTGTTTATTTCGCCCGTATTGTTAACGATTGATAAAAACCAAGCACCAACCTCCAGGTCTGAAGAGTGAAGCCAATGCAGGAGTTCCTTAAACCTGCATTCTTTCTAATCGCCTACAGGGGGCGACTCCACTGCTTGCAAAAAAAAGTCAGATTGTATAGAAGTCTATGAGAAAATGACCCTACTTCTCTCTAGATTTATTACCTCAGTAAACATTTTCCTAATGAGTTCATGGCCTCAATCGCTAGTTTCAAGTCTTCTTCAATACAGTATGTCTTTCATTTTGTAAATTATGGTCCCATGTAGAGTAAAATATATGATAAAGCAGGGTGTGCTTTAGGGTGTGGCTACCTTGTGATTGACAAGGTTTTTTCTGGTAAGCATATTTACAAGCTAACTTTGTTAGCAGCTACTTTGCACGCTGTAGCCAGCTGCAGTCAGGTTGCCGGTATAGGTGGGTGTGCATATTATCTTCGGGTTCTCAGATCCCCAGCTCCACCCTCTCGTCCAAGTATGGTCACTTCCAGCTCCAAAACCAAGATGGCGACTGCCAAAACTCGAGGCTTCCAAACAGTAGCCCACAAACCAATGGGTGACGTCACGGTGGCTACGTCCACTTCTTTCGTACAGTCTATGATAAAAACGAAATCCACTTTTGCTGGGGTGGAGGGGGCATGAACTTTGTTCGGCTTCTGAAGGGGCTGTGACAGAAAAAGAACCACTGGGCTACTGTGACGGTGTAATCCTGTCATGTTGAGAAATGTAGACAAGCAGTTGAACAGTCAATCCACTGAGGGTTTTGTCAGTTTTGATTGATCAGTGCTATCAATGTGGATTTATTATCTTTGCATGCGGATTGATATACCTAGTATACTTGAGGTGTCATCGACGTGAAGTCCAAACCGAGATGCAAATGTGGGAGTCGTTGTCACAGTCAATGTCGGAGTATTTTTCTGGACAAAATTGGACAATAGCATCTGGGGTGTTGTATGAAACATCACTGTGTATGTATTATGAGTAGAAATGTGGTTATCTTTGTGTGTCTCCAGTGGAAGTTTGTACACTCAAAGAGCCGTCCAAGAGAGCTACACGGGATCATTTTACAACATGTAAATCTAAAGTAAGGAAATACCTGATGGTTTCTGACAATCAGTGCAAAGTACACAACAGTTCTGGAGCTGGAACACCTTTGATGTTAAGTCTCAGACCTGCGCACACATCTTACACAACCACACAGTTCCAAAGTCATATTTTCCCCCTGTAATAAAGGGGGGGGGGGGGGTGTACCATCATCAGTTAGTCTGGCGTTCCTCTGTATGCTTCACGGGTTTCTGAGGCTGACAGAAAGACCAGAGGGTTACGGCTATTTTCCTTGTCCAGAGAATGGGCTTTGGTCTTTGCTGAACGACTTTAAGAGTAAGCTATAATGACAGCTCCTTCCCCTCAGTGGTGCGAAGAGATGTTTCATATTTTGCTGAGGATGTCTAATAATGTGCTGTGACAGAGCGACAGACGACCTCTGGATTGTGTGAGAGTGATCAGCTGTTGTGTTTGGAGACCAGAGGAATTAATTTACACTCCATTCATTGTGGTAGCTTTTGCCCACAGTGCTGTTATCTCATTGTCAACAATATCAGATGGATATTATTGACAGTAACCCACTGCCTGTCTTATCTTGCAGAACGGACCACTGAAGCTGAACATTTAACTGTCTCTCCTCTCCTTTGAAATCTAGTGTTTTTAAATCATCTTTTTCTCGCTGTCATTTCCCAGCACCCTCCTCTCTCTCGCTTTGCCTCCTATTCCTTTGTTTTAACTCCCATCACTGTATATCCCCTCTCTCTCTCTCTCTCTCTCTGTTCTCTCTCTACCCTTCATCTCCCTCATAATGCTCTTTCAACGGATAAATGCTTGGATGTGCTTGGCTGCTGTGACTTCTTTTACAGTGATTGAGTTTCTTTTTTTAGGTTTTCATCATTCACATTCCGCCCCCCCACTGCACGCTTTCATTTCTTTGTAAACTTTGTCCGCCCACGGCCGCCGGTGTGTTTGTGACCTAAAATTAAATTTCCCCTTGGCAATCAATTTCCAAGCATATTGGGGGGGGGGGGGGGTAGCCCGGAGTATCCTTGAAACATCATTTCTCAAGAGCTTTATATGCCTACGTGGAGGCTCTAGGTTTATGACCAAATGCCTGCGAAACTAATGACATTCCCATCAGCCTCAGCTTTACTTTGTGCTGATTGAGATCATGATAACATGCTACACTAAGATGGTGAACACGGTTATTTTACGTGCTCAATGTTTTGCTAAATTGAGCGTGTTAGCTCGTAATAATGTGCTGCTGTGACACCACAATCTTGCCCACATTGCCGACTTCTACAACCAATACACGCTACAGTGCCCGAGTTCTGTTTCCAAAATATTGCATATGGGTCATAACAAGGGTGTTTGTGTGTCTAAAGGTGTGTACCAACCTGCATCACGACCTTTGTGAGGCGTTGTATGTCGTGGGAGAGTTGAGAGGGTGAGGGAGTGTTTTGCATGCGTGTGTTTAATGTCTGTGTTTCTTTTTACTGCATGTGAGGGTGTGAGAATTGAAGGTTTTGATATTATGAAACCCTAGATACCTCTGTTGCACACACACACACACACACACACACACACACACACACACACACACTAGTGAATTTTAACAGAGCACCAATGGAACAAAGCTCTCTGTGGTTGTCATGGAAATGACAGATGTGACAGCTGGAGGGAAGACTGGCGGGGAGCATTATGGGGTGTTTGGAGTTGTTGTGTGACAAGTAGAGCGTCGCCTAATCTTGTGCCTGTTTACTGTTTGTTCCCACAGACCTACCTCCTGGGAATCATAATCTCCATATGTGGGAATGTGCTCATCAGCGTTTCACTCAACATACAGGTAGGAAGCGCTGGAGATCCAGCTGTAGAGCAGGCGCTCAGCGCACAGCAGGCGCGTTATGCCTGTAAAAAACTCACTTTTCCACTCCCTCAGCTCTGCGAGACCTGCCTCTCTCCTGTCAGCCTGCTCCCTCTTTAGCAGACTCTCCATGTGTTCATCAGGATTTTAGTGAACGCACACGGGCTGACTGTGTGATCTGCTGGCACATTCACAGCAGGCATTGTGACTTTGTATTTCATGCCAATGAAGCCAGTTTGAATTAGAATCAATAGAAGTGAATAGAAATCAATTTAATCTTGTGATTAGCAATACAGTTGCACAGTTAAGTAATCAAAACCAAGTTTTGTGGCCCTTTGCGTGTGGACCTGATTGTGATGCTAATTATGCTCTAACAGTGAGCGTATAATGCCTTCCTGATCCTGATCAGCACTCTTTCAAGTGAAGTGTTAGCAATTGTTTTTGAGCTGCATGCTGTTAAATTAAATCAAGTTATTTAGAGAGCAAATGTAATTCATTCACTTCAAGCATACACCCTCAGGAGTCGCCAAAGCTCCATAGGGGGGTCCCTCTTGATTGTAAGACTTTTTATATATAAAAAATATATATAATATACATGCATTTAGTTCATTTCTGTGGAGAAGACAACTAAATCTAAGGGTTACTTTAGAAGTTTATATCTTTATTTATTTATTATAAAGCCAGGCTGCATGGACTATTAAAATGTATGTATAGTATGTAAAGAAAATCATAACATGGACATAGAACTGTGTTCCCTAAAACTGTTCAGAATTTTATACAAATTGCTAGTTTTACACAAACGTCCGGCAGGTGTTAAGTTCACTATTTAGGTTGATTGAACAGTTGATTGTTCTGTGCTGTTATTGTTTTTTATGCAATGAATATAATGAAACATACATCGAGATATAGAAATAGAAGAGATAGAAGTAGTAGGCTACTTTTCCTCCTTTTTATGTGGGGCGGTGGGGGGGCGTCAGTGTAAATACAATGGTGAAAAAGATTGGGAACCACTGCTCTAAAATGATCATTGTTCCCCCCCCCCCCCTGTAGCTCAATAACGCTCTGATTAGCAAAGGCTCTTTTGATGCAAAACCGGGGTGTTTGCGGCAGCGGCGTGCGGGGTGTGTAAGACAGATTGAGAGGGCGTGACAGCTTCAACTAAATGTGGGAGAAAGTGCTGGAAACGGCTGATAACCGTTGTTTATTAGGCAGTGGAGGCTTGCAAAGATAGAACTGTTAATGATTATGAAGTGTACATTTGCGTTTGCCTTGTACAGCTTCCCACCTCATTGATTTGCTTAATTGGTGTCATGCCTCTTCTGAGATGAAATGCTAATCAGCAGAGGGTGTTATGGTGTGTTTACAGTGTGTGTCGCAGCCTCTGTAATGCTGTATTATCTCTTCAGTTGCACCTTCAAGCGTTATATGTTTGGCTGTGTGAGGCTGTAAAGTTGTCTGTGTGGTGTTTGAGTTTGTGATCTACTTAATCTGACTGATTACCTCGGGCTCCTGTTCCCTCTCTCCCTGACAGAAATATGCCCACGTCCGTCAGGCTCAGCGTGGCTCCAAGCCCTACTACACGTCTGTGATGTGGTGGTGCGGTGTGGTTCTCATGGGTGTTGGGGAGCTGGGGAACTTTGCTGCCTACGGCTTTGCCCCAGCATCGCTCATAGCCCCGCTGGGCTGCGTGTCTGTCATAGGTAAGTGCAACCTTTATTTCCTCCGCGTACGTTATCCATGCGTGAAGGCAGGAGGAAAGGTTGCTTCCTCTGGGAGCAACAAGAATCGTTGCCATGAGATGTCTGTTCTTTTTCTTCTGATCTTGTCATTAACGCTGTTCGTGACAGGCACTTACATTACGTGCTGAAAGGCAGATTTTACTCACTCCAATGCATTATGGGAGCTGTAGTATAGTACAGATACTAATCCTTTCCAATATTTCCCTACAAAGTCTCAGTAACACGGTTATTTTTATGGATATAGTCACTCCAGAGGCACTGTTGCAGTTTTAAGCTTTCAGTTTGACTTTAAAACCATCATCAGGATCAGATGGAGGTGTCAGGATTTCTAACAATTTTTCCAAAAAAAATGGCAGATGGATCCAACAATCCATCTCAGTGTTAGTCAAAAAAGAAACTCAATTTTGTCTTTTCTATCACCTTTTTTTGGGTGATTCCATTCCATATCAGTACCATGCCGATATGGATTCTACCATTTGCTGGAAAAATTGGAGATAAAAATCCAAAAAGGCTTTCTGCAGTTGCTTTGAGAATAAATGAAGACCAAGGCCAGCGGGTCAGTGTGTAGGTGCATGTAGTATTTTCCTCTTCCACTGGGCCCAGAAGGTGAATATGTACATTTCCACCCTTAAAATGTTACTGGCGATTCAGGAAGTCCAATCACTTCTGACATTATAAATCCCACAGCCCACTCCAGAAATGATCATTTTTACAGTCCACAGCGTGAACTAAAGCTGTCATGAACTAAGCCAATCAAAACAAAGCCTGCCCGGTTGCTACAGCTGACAGCTGCTCAGTGCAAACACTCTAAACGCAGGTTAAATATTGAACAGGTTCACTTCTTACCTCCCGCCACCCATCACTCACCGCGCTGGAGGTGGCGGTGAGTCATGGATATTAATGACAGCTATTACCCCGACGCTTCAAACGATTTTCCTATACGCACGTCTCGCAAGTGGATGAATGGTTTGAATAAAGCACTGAACGAAACCACAAATCTTGTTAAGAAGCTCTTCGTTGTAGTTTTGTACGGTGTTGTACTTGCTTCAGCGAGCAATTACTTTATAAAATGCTTTTACCATAATAACAGGACTTCAGCGCCATGTTCTGTTGAGAGCATTAACCTCTCGGTGCTGTGTCAGAGTGTGTAAAGCTGACATGACGACTCTCTTTGAAGCCACAGGTATTAACAATCACTGTGCTCATTTCCGTTCTACTGTCATTGTTATCCCTGTAAAAACCACTGATTGCTCGACACCGGTGTTGCATCGGGGTGTGTATGAATAATACGCCGCTGAAGTGTGTCTTGAAGGAGCGTCTTGAAGAATTAATGAAGCCAGAGATGAAGAGGTGAAAGCAGAGGAAGGTGTCTGCAGCCGTGCCGGTACTGTCTGTCCCCTTCAAAGCTAACAAGTGGAGCCGAGGGGAGGGGGGGTGCAGGTTGCAGGTTGCCGTCGTGACTCCACCTCACGCTGACTCACACTGTACGCAAATGAGCAAATGCACACAAATGTGCACATAACTGTAGTGTAGAAACACCCTGGTCTTGCAGATTTTATGCGACCAGAGATTCTCCTCAAGCACACACCTGCTGCTGCACTGTTGTGCCTGTTTTCCAAGAGCTGCGTAAAGGCTCAGAGGGAGGGGGCGGGGGCGGGGACAGACAGCGGGAGGCCCTGGGTGAGTAAACAAAGAGGGAGGCAAGTGGTCAGAGGGTGGGTAGAAGAGAAGAGAAGATGGTGAGGCGATGGGAAGGATAGGGAAAGGAGAGGGAAAGGAGAGGAGAGGATAGGGATATGAGCGAAATAAGAGCGAGATATATACCGAGTGGAAAGCAGGGGCAGAGGAGAGGGAAGGGCTGATGATGCCGCTGTCATCCACCTGTCCCCGCATGTCACACCGGCGCTCTGACGCTCGACGGAGAGCAATTACCACTGTTCCCATCCACAGAGCCCGCCGGTCTCCATTAGGAATGACAGCGCCATCCCAAATGCTGTTGTATGGAGCAGAGCATCAGATACCATGTCATCGCATGCAAAAAGAGGAGAGGGAGGGTGGCATGGTGGAAATACACCAAAAACCTGATTCACACGCTGCATCAGCCGTGCTCCCAGATGTCAGACCTGCAGCAGTGTGAAGCAGTCTGTTTTGTTTTTCTATAGATCTTGGGCTTTAATTGAGAAATGTGTTCCTTTTTGATTTGATGATATCTAATATTACATTTCAAAACTCCTGTACAGCCTCTATATTCCAACATCCGTCTACTGTTCAAGAGTGTCTGAAAGCCGGTATTAACGTTCACGTTTTCACAGGACAAGAGCGCTTTCAAATGTCTCTGTTTTCTGTCACTTGTGACGTTGTGAACTTACAGTAGTGTGCAATGTGGCAACAGTTCTTATATTTCAGCCTCTCTGGGGGATGACAGCTCAGCCTTCATCCGTTCGTGTCAGATCAGTGCGGTGAAAGAATGTCTGACATGGCGTGTTTTCCCACAGGGAGGTTCCCATTACTGCACATCAGAGAGAGAGCACGTAGAGGGGCACTGCTGATCTGATTCACACACACACACACACACACACACACACACACCTCCATAAACACACAGGAGCAGTGACAGAGACTGTGTACCCCAGAGGTTCCTGTTGCCACATTTCTCATTTTATCGAGCCGTGTGAATCCCACTTTGTATGGAGTTGCTATGGTTACTTGTTAGATCCAGCTGGTCCCAGAGGCAAAGAAGGAGTCCTAAATGTGTATGCGAACATGCCTGCAATGTGAAATATTTAACAGTCAACTGTTTCATCAGAAAACCAACAAGAGTCTGTTTAAACGTCCACTTTGACAGTAATGTCCCTGCGGCGTCGTGCACGTCCACGCCCTGCTTCACACATTTCCTCCAAAAGACACTCCATCAACGTGGATTTTTTTTGATAGCTACAGCCATTGAGCATACTTGAGGGGGCATTTTGCTTGAATTAAATTTTTTGGTTGTTTATAGCAAACCTTTTCATGGCTTGGGTGTATTAGTGTTGCCTAAAACCGACCCTCAGGTGGAAACATTTGCTAATAAAACTGTGACCGTGCTGTACAGTCAGTGAGTAACATCCACACTGAGCCTGCCCTGCCACAGTAATCCCACGCGTGACACGCTGCGTGTCTCCGACATATTGAGCTGTTTATGCTCTGTAGCTAATCTCCTTATGATGATGGCAGAGCCTGAACACAAACTGCCTGTCTGTCTCTTTTCTGTCTTTTTTTTTTTCTTTTTTTTTTTTTTTAGTATTTTCCAGCAATCTCTCCCGTTCAGTTAGTCTGTCTCTGTCTTCGTGCCATCACCTGCGCGCCCGTCTGGCAGTGGCTCACTGCAGTTGTGTCCAAAATCTCCCAGCAAACACAGCTGTCACCGCTGACTCTGCTGATCCATTGGTGGAATATATACAACAACACATCAGCCACAGTGTAGTTATGTAAACTGACCTCCTCACTGTGACGGGCTGCTGTCACTGGCATATCTATTTGCACTCCCTGTCAGTCTGTCCACTGCCTGTTTGTCTCCCAGTTTGTTTTTCTGTGTCAGGCAGTTAGTCCGCCTGTGTGGCCATCCATCTGTGTATCTGCCTGTTTATCGGCACGTCCGTGTGTCTGCATGCATGTCTTGCCTGTCTCGCTATCCTGTCTCCGTGATGCCGCCAAATGCTGCATGTTTACTCGTCTCCCTCGGTTCGGTGCATATCCCGGGGAACAACAAACATTAACAAGACTAATCTGAGGCTTAGCTCATGTGAAACTGATTGCCTTTCGGCGTCGCGGTTTTTGACAATGATATTGATGAATGGGTTCGTGAAAAATGTAGCATGGAATAGCACCTCGCCGTAATTTGGTGCTGGCGTTATGAAGTCCTAATGAGCTCCATTTATCCAAGCCAGCTGGCACATTTGATCAGACTGATCAATATAAACAGTAATATATATATATATATACACATGAGTGTGTGTGTGTGTGTGTGTGTGTGTGTATTACGTGTACATGAATCTATTTATGTGGAATGCATTAATACAGTGTAGGCTCACTGTGTGCTTGTATGTATGTGTAACTAATGTATTATTTGTGTGCACACACAATATATATGACAAATTCCAGTGATATTCTCACATTGCACAGTAAAATCTTATTACTCCTCATGCCATTACAGCATACATGTATACAGCCAGCAGTGTAGTCTGTTTGCAACACTACTGATGTAAGTGGTATTATGTATTAGTCAATATTCAATCAAGTATCTGACCTTGCTAGGGATAAAATTGACTTGTTGCATCAAAAAATAAATCAATCCAGAATATGAGGTTACCAAAAAAAAAATGGCACCAATTATGTTTTTATTGTCAAGGGACAAGCATTGATTGCTTTGTTATTGTGATAAACAACAGAGAGCGAGATGCCTTCACTCTACAATTCAAATGATTTGGTGTCTAGACTGTGTTAAATGATTGCTTTTTAGTTTACAGTGCACATTCAGATTATTATGTTATTCCGCTGGACTGAATCATAACTGCGGGAAGATTTATTGGCGGTTAAACTAACTGCAACGTTTTGTTGATTTTGTTTTGTTTTTTTTTCACTTCCCAGCCAGCGCCATCATATCCGTGGTTTTCCTCAAGGAGACGGTGCGCGCCTCTGACATTGTTGGTAAGCACAAACACTCAGTCGGATCACAGCACTCGAGGACAGCTCTTAGGGTTCAGATATATCAAAGTGACTCCACAGATTATCTCAGTGTGAAAGAAAAAAAGGTCCTGCGACAGAGGAAGAATATTTCAGTTTGACTGAAATCAAACATTTTGTCCGCTAGTTAATAAGTCTACGTGTGTTGCTGCCAGTGGGAAGAAAAGGCACAATCTATTCAGCAGACCTATCCCATTATATTGTTTTATGAAAAGCTATTGTTTGTCATAACAATTTGTAGAGTCTGCTGCTGAATGACATGATTGTGATGGTCGCCACAATGACAATCATTACAACTGCTAGATTGGAAATGAACACTAGCGCCACGCACCCCGGCATATTGTTGGTTTCCTGGATAAATCATCGGCGGGTTTTTTGTTTAGTTTTTTTTGCCAGTTTTGCTGTTGTCTTGTAATTGCAGAGTGACATTATCAGCCGCAACACTGGAAACGTTTAATTGTATGAATGTTTTATTTATAAAGGGGGGAAATCACTGAGCTGTTTTTTTTTTCCCAGCAGAGCCCCATTTGCAAAGGGTTATACAAACCAACCGCGGATATAAGATGTAAAAGATGATGAGTTAAGGTGACAAAACGAGGTGACAACTAAAACGTATCTTCAGCTTGTGGTCGTGTTTCAATTAATATACATATAAAAGAGTCCAAGAGGATTCTGAAGGTCATTCCTCTCACACAGTACAAAGTAACAACAAGCTGTCTTTTCAAGTCTTTTTCAATGAAACAGTTTGAGTTTATGCTTATTTGTCACGCCATTAATGTGACACAACAGCCTGTAGCCAGACGTATGTGTGTAATATATGTGTTAAAATGTTTTAAATGTGTGTAATTCATTTAAAACCATTCAGCGACTAAAATGACACGCGCTCTTTGTCTGTGGTGCGAGGTTTTGAGAAACGTAAACTTTAAGACAAAGTTTTAAGATTGACGACGACGGATCTTTAAATAGTCTGTATACAATCAAAACCTGCAGTGTAAGACGCGTGTGCTCCATTGGGTCTGCATTTGTGTGTAATGTAGCGTCAGTAATGTACAGCCTTATCAATGCCCAGGTCTAAGTACTGTGACCAACAGCCTTAGGTGTCCATGTATTAAGGGCTCAGTGACAGTTTAGGTTCACCTTCTTTTTGAACAGCCTCAACTGTCCAACTAATAAACTCATCTGCCAGCGTATTAGGTCCACCTAGCTAAAACCAATGCAGTCTAATTCAACAGTCTTGCAATACATTGTCCCTCCATGAAGGTTGAAGCACTCCATTTTTGTTGAAACTGTTTTAGAGAGGTGTTGATTCGTGGTGCTGTTGAATTGTATTGTATTATGCAGGGAGGTGGTTTGTGTTATTTAGCATCTCCTCATCGATATAAATGGGGGTGGACCAAATAATAGAAACAGCTGTTAGTATAAAGTATAGGGAGGATTTATTGCAGGACTGTTGAATTGGAGTGCACTAGTTTGGCTAGGTGGACCTAATAAACTGGCAACTGAAAGTATATTTGCAGCTGCCCACAATTTGAGAATAGTGCCTGTTTTAAAATGGGCAACTAGCTGTGCAATCACGTAGAGAAAAGATGGCCACTATTACCAGCAGACGTAGTTACAGTTTAAGGTGATCCAGAGGGTTTGTGTAACATCAATGGATCTGTCAAACCAATATAAAACCCTTTTCACTACCAACTCGCCACTCTATGCTCTCTTTTCTTTCATAGGTGGCACCCTGGCAATAACAGGAACGTATCTCCTGGTGACCTTTGCCCCCCACACTTCCACGCACATCACAGCCCATCTGGTCCAGTACTACGCCGTCAGCTGGCACTTCCTGCTTTACCTTGTGTGTAACCCTTTGAAACGTATCCAGTAATATGTGTGTGTGTGTGTGTGTGTGTGAGCATGTTCTTGGTTCCTCGTAGCTACTGTTTGTACGTTCAAATGGGTGAATAGGTGAATGTTGTCACTGTAGACATAGCAGCTCCTGTCCTGCTGTTAGTTAGCTCATCCCAACCTTTAACCTCGCTGTGGAGAGGAGCAAGAGGAGGGCTACTCTCCGGGGTTAATTAAAGTATTAAATATTTATTAATCTCCTGGCAAAGAGTCGAAGTACAGTTGATGAATCCCCTGACCTCAGAGAATGGTGTAATTAATCCTTGCCCCCATAAAATATCTCCTGTTCTTCTGACTCATATGGATGAACTCAGTTCTTTGTGAAGTGGCGAGCGCGTCCATGTTTTTGCACTCAGTATTAAAAAATATACTGCCCCCACCTCATGGTCTGCAAGAGCATTAACACTCACCCATGTGCTCTCCTGTTCCAATTTCGCCTCAGGCAGGCACGGCATAAACATAGTCGTTACCATAGTGACAGATCTGGCGCAGAGCTGAAAACAAAGTGTTTTTCTCAAGACCTACTCATCACAAAAATGTAAACGTTGGCTCCAAAACGTTGACGCCAGTCTCGGTCGAAAACACCTCAGATGTTTTTACAGGAAAGATGGTTTGCAGCAGAAGGTCGCGTCCTGCTGCTTTTTTCCATTGATGCAGCAGAGAGGGAGAGGGAGCTCTGTGTTTGCCATCTTTCAGGTTAAACTTGTAGAAATACAGTGCTTTGTGCAATTCAAGAGCGGGGAGTAGCACTATTTCCTGCTAGAAAGTGTGACACCTTTGATCTGTTTTTTTTTTAGGAAGCTACTAATAGAAGTCTTGAACACCACAGAGGATCTGTAGCCCTTTTAAACTGTATTTGCTGCTATAAACCACCATATATGCAAAATCACCCCTGGGGTAAAAAAAAAAAGAAAAAAGAATCCTTCTATGAAGTGTATGATGATTTTGTTTAGGCCATCAGGGAGGTTTAAAATGATCACAAACTAAACACTTGAATATTATCACACCAAATCTCTCTCCAAATCCTTATATTGTTTGTGGAACAACCGATTATCTGCACATAATCCATCCGACCAGGCGGAGCTGAACCTAAAAGGATAACAGCTACTGTGGCAGCTCATCAGGGGTGCTAGCCACTGGTATAAACAGTGAATGTGTGGCCTGGGTAGCAGTGCCATCATTATTCACTGCACAGCCTTTCTCTCAATATTCCACATTCTGCTCTTGAATCTCGCCCTCTTTGCTGAACCAATGCAAACACTCGAGAGACATAAAAAAAAGAAGCAGCCATTGGATGACGAACAAAAGGGAGCTGTTCAGGCAGATATTAGGAAAATACAGATGTATGGACAGACGGATGGATGTTTTCAAATTGAGACTGCCTCGTGCTGTTTTCCATGTCTGGCGATGTATTGTGAATACTCATCAGCCTGCAGAGGAGGTCGAAGCCTCCAGCAGTATGGGATTAACTGTAGGTGGTGATTAATCAGAGGAGAATGAAATATCCATCATTGTCTTCTCATTATTTCCAGAGGTCACACAATTATCAAATGATTTCATCTGAAAGGACTCAGTTTTCAGGCACTAAATGGTATATCTATCACAAATGACCCAGGTCCGTCGAAATCCATTTCCAGCTTGAAATAAGCCCTCTATTTAACATTTATAGAGACACAGGGATGATTTTGAGAGACATTTAAAGGTCACCTTGCCCCCCCCCCCCCCCCCCCCCCACTCCTCTTTTGTAGTCCTTTCTTGTTCTCCGTCCATTAGAGCTGTGCGGTTATATCAGAGGTCCTTGAACAGTTGAACAGCTATTGGACTCGCAAGGACAGCCCCCGGCCCTTCTCATTAAAGAATTCATTTCATTTTTCACACAGTCACAGTCATTTGTTTCAATTAAAGCGCGCTGCTCACTGCCTGCATACAGCACTTTGTTTTATAGATAAGACGCTCGGCACTAGTGCAATTCAGTTTTTCATTTTCTGAGGATGGAATCAAAACTGGAGCCCAAATTGATGATTCGTGTAACCTCTCTCTCTCTCTCTTTCTCACACTCTCTCAACAGTTTGTAGAGGTCATCGTCTTTTGCATCCTGCTCTATCTGTACAAGAGGAGGAATGTGAAGCACATCGTCATTGTGATGCTGCTGGTGGCCCTGCTCGGTACGGACAAATGGAGGCTGCCTGATTGAGGGCAGAGGTTACGGATTAAATCATTTTAGGTAGTCAGAGGTTGCTTCGTTGCCTGGCTACCATCATTTCAGTTGAGGGCTGAGTAGAGCACGGCGGAAGAAAAGAATTCACTAAAACTCTTTTAGGGGGCAGTTAACCACCCCTACAACTCGGCGTGAACCAGTGAGGAAGTTCTTTATTGCTTGTCATACGACTAAATGCTGAAGTGTTCTGTTGCTTCTGTGTTGCTGCAGCCTCTCTGACAGTCATCTCAGTCAAAGCTGTGTCAGGGATGATCACAGAGTCAATAAAAGGCCAGCTGCAGCTCATCTACCCCATCTTCTACGTCATGCTTGTCGTCATGGTCGCCTCCTGCGCCTTCCAGATCAAGTTAGTCGAGGTTTTCTCTCTGTGTACCTTCATATTTCCCTCTTTTTTTTCATTGCTCAAACCCCTCCTGTTCGCCACAGGCTAGATGCAATTTTGTTTGTCCTGTTCCCGAACAAACGGGGGGGGGGGGGGGGGGGGGGGATAATGGTGACATTGTACCTGCAGAGCACCCACAGTATTATGATGGATGAATAGGCCGCTACATATTGTCTCTATAACCAAGGTCATTATATTCACTGCACATCTCAAATCTTCTTTTCTTCTCTCTCTCTAGATTTCTCAATCAGGCAATGAAAATGTTTGATGCCACGGAGGTGGTTCCTATCAACTTTGTGTTTTTCACTGCAAGTGCCATCGTTGCAGGTGTGTCAACCATAAAGCTGTCGCTCTCTGTGGCCTTAAGTTTTACTCACTACCTTCTGTTCCTGTAGAAGTGATACGACTTATTGTCAACAGATTCCATGAAAAGACCTAAACCAACCATGAATTGATCCAACACTGGTATTTCCTGCATAGTCTGGTATCGATGATTTAGTCTGAACCCAGTGGTGGACGACAAACTGATCCACATTGCCATTCCTAGAGCCAAGCAGCTAGTGTGGCTAAAAATGGTTTTATTTAGTTATGAGTTGGAAAGACGTTTTCTTGAGAGAATTATGTAATTTGGAACTAATTACAAATTGGTAACCCTTTCAATTAATGAATTCCAATGAATTGCTCGCATTAACTAGAGTCTTTTAGCCTGGTCACCTGAAAATGCAAAAATGTATCTACAGGAAAGAAATTTAACATGTATGTGGGATAAGGTTTCCAATTATATGTGAATAAGGAATGAACATTTTATTCAAATTAGCTTGTCTTTCAATGACATTTATAATTTCCCTACTGTTTTTTTCTTTCCAGGAAAACTCTATGAAATGATTGGGAAATGAGTCTTAAATTACAGACCCATAAGATAAAGATTCGCGTCTTCACTAGAAACCAGTGTTTACGGAAGTCAGAAAGTAATGCAACACTAATGCATTGTTGGTTTTGGTCGTTTGATGGGCTTTGTTGGCAGTAAGAAAAAAACAGGCTTATCCTGAAAGAGTTGTATGGAGGATCATTTTTCATCCCAACTCAAACTCAACCTTTAAGAAACACACTTTCTCTGAGGAAGATGTGGTCCAGCGCCCGCTGCACTGGTTGAAATCGATTTCATGAAGCAACACAGTGGAACATAACACACAGTCAAGGCAGCTTCAGCAAAAGCCCCACTGTATTTATAGCATGTGTATTCTGCCAGGTCAGGCCTTTATTATCCTGTCAGTAATCATGTTTTTGTTCAATCTGACACAAACAAAAAAAAAATCAAGAAAGGGTTTCTCAAAAGCATTTTTGCCTTGAGGGAAAAATACACCCTAAATGGGGGGGGGGGCGCACAAGGCATGTGGTGATATGAGTTACTCTCACCTTTTCTGAGAATCTCCTATGGCTCTCTCCGCCTGCACATATAACCCACAACTGACTGCATTGAACAACAAATTGCTGATGTATTATATCTGGCAGTTTAAGAACATCTGGGGAGGACTTCTCCTCCTTTAGGATTATTTTGTAACACATTGGTGAAAATGATTGTTTTTGGTTCTAACCCGGTGGTGGTCACAGCAGTAGACTTGTGTGTGGAGTGACGATACACTGTTCTTAGTCAACTTTCGAATATTTAAACGGTCACTGAGAGGAAATTGTTTTTTATTGGATACTCTGAGGGTTACGGAAGGAGGCGAGTGGAAAAAAAAATCCTGTCTGATCTAAATGGTTTTCTCTCCTGCGTTTATGACTTAAGGACAGGTGAAAAGAAGTTTTTGCCAGGATAATCTTTCTAAGTTCCTTAAACTTTTTTTCTCAGATGGAAAAGTAAGTAAAACTATTTTTCACAGATGAAAAAAAAATATATATAAGGAATTTAGAAAGATTATCCTGGCCATTATCCATTTTTCACATGTTCTTAAGTTATAAACACAGGAGAACTATTTAGATCAGGCACAGAAAATGGATCACCAGGATTATTTTTTTTGTCACTTGTACTTCCATACACGGTTGATCAGTGATCCCGTGTGTTGCTACTCATCTGTAAGGACTACACTATTCAGTTAATAACGAAACTCTTTTCCCTCATCATCCCAGTGCAATGTGCTCAGGATTAGCAAGGCTACGTTTCACAAACAAAGCACTTGAGATAATGTTATTCTGTGAAAAGTGAAAAGCATTTTAATGTGATGAATTTTTTTTCTCTCCATTTTGCAGGGATAGTATTTTACCAGGAATTTGAAGGCTTGGCTTTGCTGAACATTTTTATGTTTCTTTTTGGGTAAGTATTGAATAACACACCAGTAATTGCAGCTTAACATGTGGCATTCACTGTAAGATGGTATCAGTCCTTCCTGAAACTCTTTTCCAGGTGTCTTCTGTCTTTCCTTGGAGTTTTCCTGATAGCCCGAAACAGGCCAAAAATAAAGCAACAAGATCGCAATTTTATCGCAATGGATAAGATTCCTGGTAAGTTTTTGGGTCAACTCTCTTCAACATACGGTATGTTACACGCTGACCTATTTATGTTGAGTATGATGTGTCTATGAGTCAGCAGTGACGGTTAGAATCTGCTGGCAGTGACCCTGGATTTATCTGACTGCTAATGTCTGCAGCCCCGGCAGCAGGGTCCATCTAATGAGCTCTGCTGTCCGCATTCACAGGGAGAAGGCACACAGACAGAGTGCAGCCCGAGGCGAAGACTCCGGCATACGGATCGCTGGCAGCCAAACTCATGTGTAACAGAGCTGGCCAAACGGACGATTCGTAGGACCTGCTCCATCTGTTGGGACTGTCATTTTGTGGATTTGAGTGTGCATGCTTGTTCCTGGGGACTTCAGTAATATCTCTGTTTATAGAAATAAATGGTAGGCATCAATTCAAGCCAGTGCCAGCTGAGCGGCAGTATTGGTGGCCATATTGGTCTTTAGATTTTATGTCAAAATGGCAAGTATTCTCGTTCAACATCTCAGAGGAATATCAGTGCTTCTCTTGAGTTAACAGTATTTCCTGCAGGGTTGTCAGGAATAACTGGTCGAATTGACTCTCAGGTTCACAGTGAAAACGCCAAATGCCCGACTAGCAACAAATGCCTTCCAATATAACATATGTATTATGTTAATCAATTGAATAAATTGGTCTGTGTCATTAGTTGTAAATAAACAAGGACAAAATCTGATGTGAGGATTTCATGTCATACAGCAAAATAAGTGCACTGCTGCCCTCTGATGGTGGGGGAAGCTCACAGACGACCAGGCAACTTTGCACATGGGTCGTGTTAATCTGGGGTGAAGTGAATTCACTTCATTTGAAATGACGAGCAGAGAGGTAGTTCAGTACTAGTTATAACCTTCCCTCACGGCTGATCAGTTAAAGTTGCTCACGCTTATATGGAAGGTTTTGGTTTGTATGAGAATAGCATGCATCACTCTGAAACCTGTTTCCATGGAGCTATAATATCACTTGTCTAAAAAGCACTAATACACAGCCTGCCCGCCCATCTTTACCTCAAATAAACCGCAGTCTACATCGACTGCTACCAAACTTTAGTGTTGCCAGGCAACAAAACTCTTATCTGCCACCTACACATTATGGGATGTGTGGGACACCAGTGTTCACGCCGGTGTAACTATAAAAAGAATGCATGTTAAAGTATCAGTTGTTCAATGTGTTTACTTACAAGGGCCAAGCCATAATGTTGGTGCTGGAGGTTCAATTATTACTCGTATGATTTTACACAGCAGAAGGTGACAGTAATTATCCACAGTTCATCTGTCAAGTGCAGTATGGGTATTTTATTAGCGTATGTTCAAACCAAACTTTTTCAATGCAGTGGCATTTCTAAAACGGATGGACGCTTTTTAAACATAATAGAGGGCCACCAACATAAATACTCTCCAGCGTCATTAACACGGATACAGAGGGATGTAAAATAAGCCAAAAATGAATTCATTTCCCAAACCCAGTTGATGAAAGGCTGAACTAAACTAAACTAAAACCAAGGCTGGCAATCAGTTACAGTACTTAACTGATCCCTTTGTGGAGTGTCCCTCTGACAAAAGGCATTGATGCAAGAAAAAAATACAAAAACAACCAGTCCTTTTCAGCTGAAACAATGAGGATGTCTCTTCCCAGAGTAGAATATGCACAACTAAAAAATATCTTTTCAACAGCAGCAGCAGGTAGCTTGTAGTCTTGCCCCATGTATGCCATTAAGTCTTTAACACAATTATCAAGAAACAGGGATCACTTAGGGAATGAAGCATCATGCGACTTGATGACATGATTTCCTGCCTCTGCAGGACAGATGTAGTATTGATCTTTCTCCAATAACCAAGAATTCAGTGCTTTTTGGTTCTGCATAGGCTCCGATGTTTCAATCAGACCTCTATGTTGATTTTAGCAAAGCGGTAGTGCAGGGAGGTCGGGTTGCGCAGCAGCAACGTTCCTCTGTGTTCCATCGGCTGGTTGAAGAGGGTGTGGAGGAGGCCGGCAACGCTGGCAAACCCCAGAGCCTCCCCACAGCCTGCAGACAGGGAGAAGTCGCCCTGAGTGACCCAGCCTAGAGTCACCCGGGAGCAGTGGGAGGTGACACTCGGCAGAGGATCCGGCCACAACCCGAAGACGAGGTCCGAGGAAGACTGGGAGGATGATTTGGGGGCTTCAGACGTGGTGGGGTTTGGTTCAGAGGCAGAGGGGAGGTCTGACCTGTTGCCCTCAGTCTCACCAGAAGGCAAAGAGGAGGTAGCAGCTTTCTTGGGCCCACGCTTTCTACGTTTAATCCTGCTTTTAAAGTGGTCTCTGTGCGGGGGCTCGTGAGGGCCGCTGCTGCCGGGCCCTTTGCTCAGCAGCTGTAGGTCCTCTGCGGTTGGCACACAGAGCATGGCGTGGAGCTCCGGTTTGCCCTTGGACAGCAGTGACAGACGCACCCACGCCAGACTCATCCCATGCGCCGTGAGAAACGATGTCACAGCTGAACGGTCGAGAGGTGGCACCGCCCCGACACGGCACGGCCTTTGACCTTTAGATGTCGTGGGTCTGCACCAACCAGAGAGCAGCCTCAAAGACTTTCTGTTCCTAGGAAGCATAAAAACAACAAATATCCATGTATAACACGTGATTAATATTCAGAGGAAAAGTTGCATTTTCATTGGCCCCATTAAGCACCCTGAGAGACATAAAATTCGGTCGAAGAACATTTTTTAATTTCTAATGCTGAAAACAAAAAGGCAGCCAATGGACAGCGAAAATCAATCCAATTTTTTTCTCATAAAGTCCGTCGTTACTCAAAGCTTGTGTGATGGTTTTATGAGGATGGATGCAACTCTTCCCCTCTACTAATCTCTGTGATGTATTGCAGCAATTTAAGGCTGGATGTACTTTGGGTATTCTCATCAGGGACATTATGATGAAAGGGAGGTAGACTGGAGAAGCACCATGCATCACACCTGTCAAAAGCTGCGCCAAGGTCTCTTAATAAAAAATTGAAAAGGAAAAAGTGATGATTGGAGCCCAAAGCCCCCAAAAACAGTGCACATTTCTGCTCAAGGGACCTTTAAAAGTCAACTGCATTAATATTGTTAGAAGTGTGATTTAGATGTGCAGGATGTTAAATATCTGAAGGGAACTTGGCGTAAACCTGCAGAGTGTGTGTGTGTGTGTGTTTCGAGTCAATACTGATATGAGTTTATTTTCACAATAAGATAAGGGAGAGGATAAAAAAAACAAACCTTCAGTATAAATCACAAACATGAATATAATAGTAAAGAGAAACATTTACCTCAGCACAGTGACACGGCTCTGAGGCTTTGTTCCTTCGACATCTCCATGTGATGCCATCTCCTCCTCCATCACTGTGTCAGCCTCTGTTGTGGTTTGGGCCTGGCCGTCTCTTTTCCTCTCCTCTCCTCCTCCCCCTCCCCTCGAGATAAGCTCCCACTCCTCGGTCAGCTGTTGCCACGGGCAACGGAACGGAGCCAGACAGCCATGTTTGATGTAATTGGTCCTTTTGGCGGGCGGACGCCTACAGAACAGGTCAGAAGGTCAAACCCTTGTCAAACTGTCGGGGGCAACCCTGCCAATTTATGTAACAAATCATGACTGCTGAGCAGCGGAGAGTAGGGGAAGAGCAGCATGCAGCCTTATTACCATCTCATCTGCATGGTGGGAAAGATCTGCATAATGGAAATTAACTGGGGTCAGAGCTTTGGAGTGCTTCCCTCTATTAAAACCTCTAATCCACTGACATTCTCACCACTTACTTAGGCTGTAAGCTAGTGAATATTATCTTTTCCCAGCAGCTGATTATACAGTCATACAGCAACAGACCACTACAAAGCATCTTTAGTTCCAACACGGCGTCATTATCACCTTACTTTGTTTATTTAACTGAAAACATTTTCTTCAGTTTAGTTCAGTTCAGTTTAAGTTTGCCAATGGTTGATTAAAATATATTGTTGAAATTTGTCCATCAGTAAAATGGACCTTAAGGATTCTGGGCAAGTTCTTCAGATTCTGTTTTCTATCAGCAGGCTGACACACTAGTTATGTGCCAAAATGACATTACAAGATACACAAACGCTTTGGCAGCACAAGATGTCCCCACTGAAAACAGTCTTTTACCATGTTGCTGATAATAAATGATAATCACACGCAACATTACTATTTTGGGTTCCTTTCCCGCTCAGTCTCCAGCTGACCTTTTGAACTTGCACAGGAGCTCTGCCTCCTGCTCCTCCTGGAAGCGGGCGCCTGCGGGGCAGTCTGGGTAATCATGGGGGAAGTGGGGGGCTCCTTTATTCTGAGAGTGTTTCAGGCTCATGTTCAGCCCTCCGACGCGAACTCCTCTGTACACCTAGCAGAGGCAAAAAGAGAGTAAACACTGGATTTTAGAGAACCAGACATATAAAGCGAAACCAGAGGGCTTCCAGTCTGCCTTGAAATTTCAAGGTACATTTAACATTTTTACAGTGCCTGTCCAAACAAAATGGGACTGCCCCAAAACATGGATGAGGCAACCAAATAATGAAAACATCTTTCAGAGCTTCCCATACTGACATCCACTGTATTATACACGATATACATGCAGCCTCACAGCACCCTCAGTGAAATACCAGCATACCTTCATATTTTTAGTCTGATAAAATCCAAGTAGGTCTCATTACTCAACCTGATATTATAAGTGATGTGTATGTCTAGCCAGTATTAGAATATGTGAAATTGAGCGGATATTTTAACAGCGTTTAAAGCACAGTTAAACCAATCTACTGTGGGGGAAAACATACTGTTCTAAAACCAGTACTTCCTGGCTAAAGTGAAAAGATAATAACTTGAATTCCAACCAGATAAAAGGTGCTGTCCATGCTACCTACCAGTGGGACCCAGAGGGCCATGCCCCAGCCTTTAGGAAGCAGCAGGTCCCATCCAGCACCCCAGGAGCTCATCTCGTGGCCCACCTGCTTGCCAGGCTGGTGAACCAGCAGGATGGGGACTCGGCCCTGCAGGGGAGTGGGGCTCAGCCTGGAGCCCGGCACCAGCACCTCACTTCTCATACGGTTCAGCTCCTGCAGGCAATACACAGAAGGATGTAAGAGCAACATCTAAGCTTATCTGTGCTTTCAGAAATAGAGATGTTAGCGGAAGACGTAGAATAAAGCATTAAGAGAGCAAATAAGGCACCTACATTTAAAGTACTAAGTAATAAATAATCACGATTAACAGTACAACATTTCTGGTAGTAAGAAAATGATAAACTACCTGCTCTGATATCTTGTTATCGGTGACGTTGTCCCGGACAGACTGCTCCCACAGGTAACTCTGACAGCAGAGTTCTGGTACTCCTCGCAACATCAGCTCCTTCCTCTTCTCCTCGTCCACCTCTGAAACAAGCACGCACACGCACACACACACACACACACACACACACACACACACACACACACACACACACACACACACACACACACACGGCATGCTCCTGTATGACCAGCATCACTAGTGTCGGGAGAGATATATGAAGCTCTCTGCGTCTGATTTACAACCCAATATCTAAATGAGCAGCAATAAAAACACATTCAGCTGTGGAAACAGGAACATGCTGTAACAGTCCCTCATTTACATATCATGCACCTTCATTTACGTAGTCGTGGTGACTCTAAGCCTGACTGGATGTTTTGGCGCAGCAAACCCTAAACCCTAAATACAATACAGACTGAAACACAGCAAAACATCAGCCACGTTTACTGGCTTTCACAATGGGAGACTAAATATTAAATAGGGTTAAAAAATGCTGCTTTCTCACAGAGCATTACATACACAATACTGTCTTATATCGCCATTAAGGTATATGTTTAAGTTTGAATTCTCTTTGGCCTCATGTTATTGTAAACTAGAAATGTGCAAATAGAGAGAAACTCAAATCAGAATACAGCAAAAGGCTGTGGTTGAAACCAACCCCTGCTCTTTTCAGTATAGCCAGTGAATCAGCTGTCGTCTGTCACTGAGGGTGTGTTTGGAGGACAGGATCCTGCCAGGATTTGAACCTGGAACATCTGCATGGCCAGGCAGAGGCCCCCCAGGGCACAGAACCAGATGTGTACTCTCTGAAACAACCTCAGGACCAGAAACAACAGGCTGATTTTGTGCTATAGCTATGTCTTATTTAATGGTCAGTAGTTTTCTGCCGCCATATACGAGAAACGGAACACTACTTCTGGACACTGTCAGTCCACATTAGGAAACTGCTTCTGATATGATAACTGGGGAAATAATCTGTGATTTTCATGCCCTTTTAACGGTGTGTATCTGTAAAGTAACTGTCCACACTCCTCTGCTATCTGTCTGGTAGGTCAGATTTTACCTTGTGCCTGCTTTACACAGGGCAAAGCTTTAACCTTCTTTGTTGGTAAAGTCAGCCTGGGGTCATCTACAGTCAGACCCAGTACTGTGCCTGGTGGGAGCTCTCCAGTCGAATAGACACCTGGATGAATTACACAGTCATGGTTAAACAAACACACACACACACACACACACACACCAAGATGACAAAAAGTAAGGACCAGGTAACAAAAAAAACCATTCACATTGAGAATAAAACAACTACAACAGACCCTTCAGTATGTGAAAGACATCAGCTTGGTGTTGATGCAGATTCATCTTGCTCGTGTCTTTGCAGTGCTCAGGCCACCAGAGGGGAGAGGGCTGGGACTTGTTCATTTCCTTAAAGCAAACATAAATAAATAAATAAATAAATAAAACACAGTTCTTAAGTATGAAATGCAAATATACTCCAGAGGCTCTCCGCTTTTAATGCCACTATCAACATAATGCTTACATCACAGTCTGTAGCTGCTTCCAAGGTTTCCGCCAGAACAGAGTGGGACTGCGGTCCAATCAGGCGATAGCGTACAATCTCCATTGTGAGATCACTGCAACAGATCCACGAGTGAAAGACAGACATTTTAAATAAAATAAATTCCCATCACAATTTGGAGTGAAAACGATTCATCCAAATTTTTTTTAAATTTTGCATCTCAGTGAAACTCTACACTAACTTCATAACTATTCCAGTCGAGCTGGACTTCCAGGTAACTGGGGTGGTGGGAGATCTGGTTCCGTCTCCCAGGATTTTCTTGGCAGGAGGTCCACAGGCATCCTTACAGGTGCGCTTTCTCTTGGTTCCAGTTATCTGCTTGGCCTGAGGGGTCTTTTCAGGCGGCTTTGGCTTTGGTTCTAGGGTGGGGACAACCTCAGCAGGTGTCACCACTGGAGCAACTGGAGGACGTACAGCCTCAGAACACTGGCACACAGTTTGTAACTCGAGGAGAAGGTCCTGCAAGGAGCACACAGTTACTGGAGTTAACAGCCTTGCTGACATTGACTCTCCATTCTCTATCATATCTATTAGAATCTAACCTTTCAACACAAAATTCATTTTCATTTTTTTGTCAGAATACTATGTTTTCTGTTTTCAATTTTCATATTCAATGCAAAGGCTTTTACATTAGTCAACAATAACCCTTTGGACCCCTAAAACCCACCGTACCTGTTTAATAGTGGGATGAGCCCAAATCCACAGCTGCCTGTGGTCCGAGCCCTGAGTACGGGGTCTCCAGAGGAAGGTGACAGGGCCCAGGGGCTGCGAGGGGTACTGTCCCGCTCTGTACACCACCACACTGCCCTGTCTTCGCCCTGATAGACACAGTGCTGCAGCAAATGTAGGACCTGGAAACGCACAGCACATGCATATTACTCCAGTTATTCTAACTAAACTTGGAACTTATAACTTTTAGCACTCAAATTAAAAGCAGAGCTGAACTTTCCAAACTTTTTGGAATCAAGTGCTGATCTACTTATCTTTGATCAGACTGTGTGGTTCTTAAACAGCGCACAGATCACCACTCAAAACTCACAGAGAAAGGATTCATGGAGAAAAATAAGTCCACATTCTCAGTATTTTTGAGCTCTTGGTGAATAAAGACAAAATGTATGTATTTGTGGTCGGGGTAGGATGTATTCTCACCGGCCTCCTTGCTGGTCAGCTGTGACAGAGAAGCCAGCAGCTTGTCTTCCTCTCCCTGTAGCTCTAGGCAGCAGTAGTACGAAAGGTCCTGTGTCGAAAAAAACAAAAAATCATCACGCTTATTTTACTAGCATTGAAATCGCTTGAGCCTACTTTTGTTGCAAAAATAAAACACAACACACGTCATCCAAGTCAGTGATGGTTACCTGCAGGAGGCAGTGGCTGCTCATTGCCCTGTAACAAGGCCGGTAGCATTTGTATGTGGGTCTGTCCCCAAGGCAGTAGCCCCACTTTTTAACCATGTGGAAGCGCTTGGCGTGCCAAATGTGCGTTTCCAGCCACACGTTCTTCCTCTGGCGGCGGTTGAACTCCAGCAGCAGATTTCCATGGCGCCTGCGAGCCTTGCGGCTCTTGTTCTTTGCCTGTTCCTTCTTCTTCTTTGAGCCGGCCTGGAGGCTCTTCTCCCGCTGGAGGAAGGACGGAAACGGAAATGTCAGTAAATATGTCAGACGTGCACAGAGAAGGCTTATTGAAACAGGCCCCCAAGCGTTAAGTGGGACATTAAGATGACAATCTAGATTAACATTCTGGACTTAACCATTCTGTTGGCCACGTCTCTCAGTCTACGAGGGAGCCGCTTGGTGTTGTGGCTCATGGCCCGTCTCCTCATGTGTTTGGGCAGGGCTCCGAAGACGTGGCAGCTGCCCGTTGTCACGGTGACGGCTTTCAACATGGTGCGCACCTCTGCCGCCCTCGCCCTGGCAAAAGGTCCAGCTGTGTAGGGGTGGGAGCGAGGGAGAAGGGTTGAGGTGCTGAATTTTAAACGTCATCAATCTGACTGGAGATGCTGCATATGCAGTACCAAAGCTAACTCATGATCAGTTTCTTCCTTTTTACGTCCCAAGTTGGTCTAAACTCAATGCTTACTTTAAGGCCGACAGCAAATCTGCACCACATAAAAGCAATGGATGTAAAAAATAAAATCTGATCATTTAATAAATGATGAAAGATGGATCTCTGGGTAGTGAAGTCGTTATGGGACCCTTCAATACAAAAAACAGCTCATTTAGAGTATGCAGTACAGAGTGAATTTGTAGGAGGGGGACAATGGCTTTACCAGAGATGTATTTGGGCATATCCTTGGCGTAGCTTCCACCATCTTTCTGGTGCCCACTGACCCATCCGCCCTGTTGGTGAGGCTTCTTTGGATTTTCTGATGGACGGACGTCAGATGGACCATCATCACCACCTCCACCTTTGGGAAGATCATTATTTTGTCATTTCAGGGACACCACAGGTAAAGATGAGAGCGCGTCCGAGGCTGGATTACCAACCAGGCAACTGTCCTGGGGACCCTCAGACCCTCAGACCCCCAGGTCTGGATACATTGAAGACAGGGCTGACAGGGGAAGAGCACGTGTGTGTTATTGTTGCCAGGGGTAAGGGATGGTGTCAGAGAGGGTGCAGGCTGAAACCTGCTGACCATGCAGCAGCAAAAAGAGACGTGAAGAGGGCGTATACAGTGTCACTAGAAGACAGGCAGGGACATATTGCACCATATCTGATCCATAGTGAAGGCATATTACCGGCTCCGTTCTGTGAGCTGCTCTCCTCATTCCGGGGAGAGGACGGATACTGCACACTGACGGGCTGGTTTTTCATCTTCCTCCCCCGCATCTTCACTTTAGCCGCAGACATTTTCTAAACCAAAACAAGAAGGCACGTTTCAGACACCGTGACAGTCTCGCTGGTTGCGAAACGGAAAGCTGACTCTCCAAACACCTAACATGACTTGCCAATATCTGCTATTGCTAACGTTAGCTACCTAAGCTACGTTACTCCACGGAAAGTGGAGCGTTTTTGCTTAAATGAACAAAAACACAAATACGTCACGTCTAAAAACTAACAGAGTAAAAAGTAGAGACTGGTTACACCGCATATGTTCACCTCTAGATTCCCCAGTATGCTTGTATGCCAGAAACTCTCTCTATTACCAGTTAGCTACCATGTGACTTTTCCACACGCTGGTTGACGTAGTGTTTGCTTCCGGATATGTGGTGTTCATGGGATGTGTAGTGTATCGGCGCAACGAAAAGTTTTAATGCCAAACAAACCCAATTTCTCCTGAAAACATATCGTCTTTTCTCGCGACCAGTTATGACTTTAGCATGCAATATTTCTGTATATCCGTACTGGTATGAAAAAAAATAAAAAATAAATATTTTTTGCGCGTCTATAACGTCATTTACAGTAAGGCAGCTGTCGATACGTCATCCGGTGCCCCTGCAGCTTTTCCTGCCCCTTGTCTCGCTGCTCTCTGTAACACCACTTGTTTCAGTCACATGGTTTGATTCAATCGAACTGGTTGATTACATATATTCCCAGCAAAATGGCCGCAGCAATCAGGAGGATTATCAGCACCACAAAAGCTCCCGCTGCCATCGGCCCGTACAGGTGAGGAGAGCTCTGAAGTCGGACCACCAGGCTGAAAGTTAGAGCTGGCACACAGCTGGCACACAGCAGCAGTCAAAACAACATGTATAGGCCATATGTTAACAGCGTAGGTGAGATGTTAAGAGAGTTATGGCTGTTGGTATTTGCCTCAACATGATCATACAGTTGTGTTTAATCGCACCGGGCTGACTGCATGAGATGAGCGTGCAGAAGCAAAGTACAGGTTTTTTGGATTGCCCTTTGAGCTTTGTGAACTATTGAAAGGCTAAACTATTAACAGCAAGCTGTGCGCATAATGTTGTGTTTTACATTCAGCATGTCAGTGGACCTTAAAGGGAAAACAATGACAAGTTGTCTAAATCCATATTTTGTCTGTGCAACAAGAGGTGTGTGTGTGTGTGTGTGTGTGTGTGTGTGTGTTTAAACACCTAGACTTGCAGTCATGGAGGTATAGTCAAGTAGAACAGGGATAATACCAAACTGCATGATCAGTAGCTTCTGCATTTACTGTCTGCTCCCCTCCTGTAGCTGTAAAGGACACTAGAAAGGACAAGAAGACGTCCCCCTTCTCTCTCTGAAAGCGTCAGTAACCCAGCCTTTAATCCCATGTAGATGACTCTTTGGTCCTGTTTGTGTGTCTCCCAGCCAAGCAGTGGTGGTAGATCGGACCATGTACATCTCAGGACAGCTCGGGATGGATCCTGCCAGTGGACAGTTGGTGGAAGGGGGTGTTCAGGCTCAGACCAGACAGGTGACCCTCCATGAAACACCCTCCCATTGTAAACCAGGAGCACTGCAAAATGGGAAACTATCCAAGATATTATTGAAGTTGTTCACTGTACTGATGAGTATGATGTGGTAATCTCTCACATCCAATCCATCAACAGGCAGCTACACTGGGAATAAATGCAGTACATCATTTGAATGTATTGTTGGACGTACATTAAATCGATCCCTGCTTTAGGAGCTTCATCTCCTCTCATTTTCTATCAACTTGCCTCACGAATGAGCCAATCAAAGTAAAAGACTAAAGAACACCTACGTTTGGAAATCTCTTTTTCCACAGGCTCTTGTGAACATGGGTGAAATCCTTAAAGCTGCGGCGTGTGGCTATGGGAATGGTGAGAAACACTTTACTCTCTGAAAAGTACTGCATTTTGAATCGATCGCCTTGAAGTTGACATGGAGGAGAATTCTTATATCACAGACATAAACATACATTTTGCCATTGTCCCCTGCAGTTGTCAAAACCACAGTGCTCTTGGCTGACATGAATGACTTTGCCAGGGTCAACGACGTTTACAAGCAGTGTAAGTATCATTGATTCACTTATCAAAAGGATTTTTGATTACTGCTAAGCCATGGTGAGAGAAAAAAAAGAACTTGTCATAACAGGCCTTTTTTGTGACAACTCGGGCAAAAGTTCATTATTTGCATCTTGTAATACAGACTTTGCCACTAGGTGTCACCACAACCCAGGGAACCTGCATTAACCCGGTGGACATACTGGTTAAAGAAGGCTAAATAGGTGATGTTTGACTTGGCTTGAAGCTGCCTCTGTGCATCGTGGTCTCATTCTTACCCAGAGTTAGGAGTGCTCATCTGTGGTTATATAGTCTTTATTCATTCGTTGGGAATGCCTTTTCATAAAATCATCAATCTCACTGGATTTGCCCCGGCACATCCTTTGTCATGTCTGTTAATTGTTACCCTTGAATTGGCCTCTTCGTATTGTAAATATGTCAAGAAAGATCCAGAGCAAATACACTGCGAGGCATGAAACAAATGCTGAGAAACTCAGCTGACTTTGTCACCACGCGGGTACGGGGGCTGCTGGCGTTTGCCGAGTCACTAATGCAGAGTGAAACCTGAGCTGCCGCCGCTGCCAGTGAATTAATCCTTTAACTAAATGTCAGACAACATGCCACATCTGATGCTCCGCAGATGGCGGACAAGTCCTTTAACTCTAATTACAAAGCCCACATGGGAGCCCAGAAATATTCAACATGGAGTTTCATTCAGAGTGGTCTTGTATCAACAAAAAGGAATGGTAACAGGAGCACCTGTACACTCATTGATGCTATTAGAGGGGAGAAAGGAGGATGTGTTAGATGTGTTTTTAAAAAATCTGATTCCAGGCACTAAAGTGGATGGTTAAGAATAAAAATCCCTCAATGAATATGGTCTAACTGTGGGTAAAAATACACCTACTGGCACAATTGCCTTCCGCAGAGTGAGTATCACTGGTGTTTTCATTTATTTGGGCCAATTAGACTGGTGGAGCCATACTGGAATTACAAGATGTCACCTATGTTCTCCCTCCCTAACAGGTTCCACAAAACTAATAGGAGGAGCAAAGACATGCCCTCAGTCTTATGAAGAGGTCTAATCAAGCAAAATAAGTGAAGACACGTGTGGGCCTTTAAGCACTTATTGCTGTGGCTTTATTGCACCACATTTCCCAGAGATCTCTTGCCCGTTGTGCGTCCAATAATGAGGTTGTTACCAACTACCCTATAATCTTGAATAGTATGTTATTATATAATAAGTGCAACAGTATACTGTGTTTTCAGGAAAATCAATCACTTTTCTGTTGTGTTGTGAGCAGGAAACGATGGAATACTGTGCGTGTATCAGTAAAACTTAAACTTCAGACAGCTTTAGCCAGTTAACATTCACAAAGAGAAAGCAAAATGTCTCCCCGTAGATTCAGTATGTTGATTTTGTATTTTGTCTGTTCACACATGCTGTTAGTGTTGCCCCCAAAACACATTTCCTCTGTACAAGAGGATTTCTCTTAATGAAAACCCACCTGACACTCAATGTTAAGACCCCTTCATCAGGGTCATGAGAAAAAAACACATGACATTACATTTAAATAGGGTAGGTATGAAGCACAACCAATCGTATACATCCACACAGATATCAGCCAATGGGGCAACGACACAGATGGGCTGGGCGTATGGTCACGTGACTTAAGGCCGATCACATCCCCAGACTGGCAGAGAGGCAAAGGGAGTGCCCAATAAAAGACACAGGTGACACCACCATAAAAGTCACATAACACACATGGTGGTGGTTTTTGTGATGTATCTTGTTGCTCTTTCTATGTCTCCCTCTTGTTAAGAGTATTTGAAGTATGGTGTCTAAGAAGTATGCCACAGCAAACAGGCACATTTTGACTTTCTATGCACATTCCCCTTCCCCTCTGAGGAAGCACCACCCTCTAGTTACACTTTTCCTGTTTATGTACCAAATATGGTGTCACCTATGTGTCACTTATTGCCTTTTTTTTCCTTCTCCATGCACCTTGGAAGTAGCTGAAGTCGTGCCAGAGACCCTTACTCTGCTTCTACAGTTGTCAAACTTTGCCAAAGCTCAGCCACGTGTCTTGTTTCATTTAATATCAGTGTGCTTAAATATGTGTGTGTGTTGGTCACCTAATGCCATTAAATGTGCTGCTCTCTCTAGTCTTCAGCACCAACTACCCAGCCAGAGCTGCCTACCAGGTTGCTGCTCTTCCCAGAGTAAGTATTTCACGAAGACCTACACTCTGGATTTAAACTGAAAACTGTGTACCTTATGTTCTCTTTCCGTCGCTCTTTTTTTTTTTAGGGTGGGCTGGTTGAGATTGAAGCAGTTGCCGTGTTGGGCCCTCTGACCGATGCTTCCTAACAAAAACACCTATCAAACAATAAAAAGCTGGAAAAGCCCATGATCACTCAAACATATACAGTTTGTGCCTTGTTTTGTCGACCAGTCAAGAACTGATCAAACAAAATGTGCATCATATTTATATGTATCATATTTTGTAGGGCTCTAAGTGATTTAGCTCAGTGCACTTTCTCCTCTCTCATTAACATTGATGAGATGTGTTTGGAGAGAGCACTGCATTTAAAATTCCCCCCCTGCTCACATTTCACTCACAATAGCCGAAAAGTGTCTAAGCTTGTTTGCTCTTACTGAATTACTCTGCCGGCCACACCGGTGGCAGGGTATCCGCTCTCATCATGCCAGATGATGGACGATCAAATATAACTCAATTATAAATGTTCTCAGAGGACGTAAACCATCTCTCTCACTGTGCACATCTCAGAAAGTCTCCCTCACACTCTGGAACCATGTTTGTATAACTGGAATAGGTTAACACATGCCACGGTTTGAGTTATTAAAACGATCAGCTCCTTCTGTCTAAAGCGGTTGGTCAAGTCTTCATCGTTCAATTTGCATGTCGAGTAAGAAACGTTACGTTTTTTGAAGGTGATTGATCACTCTGATGCGCCAGGGTCACACACTGCGTTATGTGTATGCTACAGTATGAGCTCATTTTAAATGATGCGGGGGTCGCCGTCTGGGCATGTTCTGCACACATAATACCATTACTAATTTAAGTTGCCAGGGACCACTTTCCCATTTTTTCTGTGAGGGTGGTAGGACTGCACACAGCATAGAAAATCATAGCCAAGTGTAGCGTGTAGATATGTAGCTGTTTACCTGAAATTGTTCCCGAATGAACAGGCCTGAATGGGTTATGTTAATATCTGGCTTTAAACAGTTGTGAGACTACAGACCATATGATGAAACACAACTCTTTCCAAACGTCAGTCCTGTACCTTTGGATAGTGTAAGTGGCCTACTGTCACTCAGCACTGTGTAATGTATGCATCAGCCCTCTATGTTTGCATTTTTTATGTGCCCATGTATTTTTTGACATGAAATATGTATTGGGGTATTATAAACACGGTGGCTGCCCCACACGAAAGCACAGTCCCATTTCATCAGAAAAAAAAGAAGGCACATGTATTAGTGAGTAAACCTTTATTCTGTACACTAGGTTAGCAGAATCATAGACAAAGGAAATGAGAAAATGAATATATTACAGAGAAAGAAACAAAACGCATTTTTGTCCCCTCAACGTCCCAATGGACATTGAAATATATTTTTTAAGACCTTTAAACCTTTATTTTAAGACAGCAAGTACAACTGATGATAATGTAAAAACCATGCCCACTAGGTGATCTCTTACTGTGCTCCACATGTATGTAATGCACTCAAACCAAAAACCAATGTGCGGAAGGCGTCAGCAAGGCCCCATGATGCCTTTTAAAATGTATAGTTGGAAACGCCTTTATTTTCCAGGAGGAGACTTTTATGAGCATCTGCCAGCTACAGTACAGCTGCACAAAATGGCTTCATGGAACAGCGAGATGACACATCAGTACGTGGATCATCTGCATCCTCAACCCGGCAATGATTCATTATGTCATTACTAATCTTTTGCATGTGCATCGGATCATCTGCATGCTTGTTTTCTTTCTTTTTTTTATTCCTTAGGCAAAAAAAAACAAAAAAACATTTTATTTATTCATGATTTTTCCATGGAAACCAATAACGTGATATCGAAATGATTTTAAAGGAAACACGGATTTGGCTTTCAGTAGTGCTTATCAGTAATGACACTGTACACTCTGTTACTCAACATTTAGTACTGTCATTCCTTTCAATTAGATGAACCTTATTAGAAAGGCTGCAATTAAATAATGTGTAAACACCAAACAAAAATGTGGATTCAGTTTCGTATAGGCGACGAAAATTGAAATTCAGCTGATAGCGTAAACCCAGCCAGCGTGTTGTTTGGTGTTTCTGTCACCTCGGGCTCTTTGCAGAACTTCATTCACAGCTGTGTTTGGCTTGTATTCCTCAGAAGCAGCTATTTTAAATAGTCAAGGAGTCAAGTTCACCTCCCCTAGTTCATCACACTGCCACAGGAGTTCACAGATTTCTCAGAATATTGCACCCTCTTGTCTCATCTAACCTGTCCTAAGTGTTTTTGGGTTTGTTTTTTCTGTCATAGCATTTCCTTTGCATAGGCCTGCGTGTAGAGTATGTGGCTCCAGGCACTTAAGGTCTCAGTAGAAAAACGTAAAAGGTTTATATTTACAAATGTAGGAAAAATCCTGATCTTTCCTGACTGACGTGTTATTAAAGGCACCATGCATATTAATGGTGTACAGTTTGGTGAGCGCTGATGAGACAATACTGAAAATGTAGTGTTTGTTGCTTGGTCTTCCGTTTCTTCCAGTTGGTAGCTTTGGGGGTTTTTGTTATTTGGGTGAATGGCTTCTCTCTGAAAGAGGATAAAAAAATAAGAGTTACACAGTCTTAAGACATTTGACATACACTTCCACTATTCATATTCAGTGTTTTAATCGCAGTAGGTTTTGTTAGAGTTAGCAAACACCATATAAAACAATATTCTAATAACCTTTTGTCTTTCTTTCTTTTCTTTTTTTTTTTTACCAAAACTGATCCTGCAGTATTTGCATTGGGTTTGTGTGGTTTGTGGTTGTGCTCTTACCCACTCAGTCCTCCTTTTTGGCTTTCTCACTCTCCGTATCCTGAGCAGCCTCAGACACCACTGCGCACACACACACACACACACACACACACAGAAATCAATATGTGACATTTTCATTCAAGACAAGCACACATTGCACTCTTTCATGCTGAGGGCACTTGGAGCTTGTTCGACATGTGACTTAACCATCTCCAAATTAAAAGACATAACTGCTGTCACAATGCACCACAGAGGAGAAGTGAAGCGCCAGCGTTCCTTCATAACCACATCTGCTTGTGCTGAACTGGTTAACTAGTGATTCACCTGGCCTCTTAACACACACACACACACACACGCACGCACGCTATACTGCATGGTAATTGGTCTGGCGTGCACACAGCATAGCCTCCAGAGAGAAACTCTCATAAAAGTTATGCAATATGTCTTCCACACCAGACGGGTATGCTACACGTGCTGCCTGGAGGGGCCTCTCTGCCCTAAAAAGTACAGCATGTTCTTTGAGAGTCAAGAGTGGGGTGCGAGCTCTGCCCCTCACGCCAGGCAACTGACCACTGGAGGAACTGTGCAGTTAATTTAGTTAAGGCGCAGAAAACACACTTGAGAATTGGCACACTGATTTTAAACACTTTCAGTCGTCATTTCTTTCCCAACAAAGTCAATACTTGTACACAGTGTATACTTTGGGTATCTCACAGACTGTAACCAACAATGACTGTGCTTTGTAATGAAAAGGTGTAAAGTTCCACATATTGTAGCCAGACACGTAAAATGTCTTGTCTGTATCTGTCTTAAAAAGACATTAACTCCAGTCTGCACTACTACAAATCAAACTGAACAGATGCAGTGGTGTAACAGCAACTGAAGATCTTCAGCGCGAACACATGATGATTGACTGAATTTGTCTTCAAAATGAGCCCTGAAAATGGCTTTTCCTTCTTTCTTTTTTTTTTGCATGATGACTGGAATACAGTCAGGCTAGCAGAGCGTTTTACATTGTCTTATGTAATTCGAGGCAGCAGGGCATGACTATTCTGCAGTCAGTTCACAACAGAGTACAATGAGTGAGAGTTGCGTGACTGGAGCTGTTGTGCTGACAACATGCTCCTGCTATAATCGACACACTCTAGACAAGCCTTCATTTCTCGCCCTGAGAGTGTGCGCTTGTGTGTGTGTGTGTGTGTGTGTGTGTGTGGCTGCTTTCTGTTTCTCACACTGCGTTATCTGTTGGGCCCAACAATATCCTGTTCATCCTGTCAGCTCCGACCAATCACAGGAGAACGGACAGGAATCTATGTAAAAGGATTGTCTATTACAAGAACGGCCGAATGGTTTGCTGAGATTTTGGTGTTGCTAACCATGCGTGTGTTGGATACTCGCTTAGTTACCAATGGCAGCACCTTCGAGGGGGTGATGTTTAAAAAAGGAGGACAATCTTACTTTGGCAGCGTGTGTGGCAAGAAGATGGATTGGCTGGTGTGACTGGTGAAGGGCCATTTATTGTTTACCTGGATGTAAACAAAGTCTTCTTATCAGCAGTATGTGCACATCACTGAGTGTTTTCTGTCTCTGCTCGCCTCTTTCTGCTTGTTTGCACATGCTTAGTGCTGAGTGCATGTTTGCATAGATTTCCCAGCTATTTTAGCCAGTGGCAACGCGGATCTGTTTGGAGGGCTGACATGTCTTTGGGTGGAGGTCAGTCCGTCAGCATGTCAGAATTTGTCGATCATGCCTTACCAAGCAGGTATGCTACCTTTAAGTCAAACTTAACGGGTTTGTCAGGAAAGGATTCTGTGTTAAAATCAAGTGAATCATTGAGCCAGAAAACGTGTCATAAGCGCCCTCAAGACATACAGTACTCTCCTTAACAATTGCAGCCATCATCAGCTGGAATCATGTTGTCATGCAAATGTGACCGCGCCACATTGCAGTGTGTCAACTGTCACGTGTAGAATACAAATGAAAATCTGATGTAATCGAATCTAAAGTTACTGACGAGATAAAGATAGAGAGCAATCTAGAGGTGTTGGTCAGAGTTTCATACCTTCAGGTGAGGGCTCAGGGGCTGGAGCTGAGGGTGCTTCAGGGCCTGCCGGGGTGGGCTCTACCACAGGAGCTGTCACAGTTGCTGCTGGAGCTTCTGAAGAGGTTTCTGTAACTGCTGGTGTAGATGCTGGAACCTCTGCCTCCTGGACCGGCGCAGCAGCAGTAGATTCAGCTTCAGGGGCAGGAGCAGGGGTGGCTTCTGTGGGGCAGGGTGCCTCAACAGGGGCCACAGTGGGTACTGTTGCCTCCTCAACAGCAGGCTGAGGTTCAGCTGGGGCCTCAACTGTGACTGGAGATAATGGAGGCATCTCTGGAATAGTTGCTACAGCAAGCTCTGTATCTATTACAGACCCTGCTGCCTCTACAGGTGCTGAGGATTCAGCTGGGGCTGAAGCCTCATCTGGTACTACAACTTCACCTGGGGCTGCAGCTTCAACTGGGGCTGCAGCTTCAACTGGGGCTGCAGCTTCAACTGGGGCTGCAACTTCAACTGGGGCTGCAGCTTCAACTGGGGCTGCAGCTTCAACTGGGGCTGGTGCTGAAGCCTCAACTGGTTCTGAGGATTCACATGGTGCTGTTGAAGCAGTAACTGGTGCAGCACTGTCAGTTGGTGCCTCTGCCTCCACAGGAGCAGCCACTTCGACAGGGGCCTCGGCCATTTCGGCAGGGGCCTCAGCCGCTACAGCCACTACCTCTTCCACAACCACTGGGGCCTCTGCTGGCTCAGATGCAACAGGTTCAACAGGTTCAACAGCAGGGGTGGCAACCTCAGGAGAGGCCTCAGCTGGCAGAGCAGCCACCTCCTCAACAACAGCCGGGGCATCTGCCTGCACAGCTACAACAGATTCAACAGCAGGGGCCTCCTCTGCAGCCTCAACAAGGGCTTTGACCTCAGGAGCGGCCTCGGCCACTACAGTTTCTACAGGGGCTTCCTCCACAGGGGGTAGCGCCTCCACCACCGCTACAGCAGCCTCAGTTTCAGTAGCGGCTTCAGCTGGAGCAGCAGCCTCTGGAGCCGACTCTGCAGGTGCGACAGGTTCTGGCTGCGTCTCAGGCACAGCCAGGAGGTCCTCCCCAGACCCAAGATCCTCCTGGGCCTCCAGGGCTACCAACACAGCCTCCGCCCCGTCATCAGCTCCTGGCTGAAGATCGTCCGGTAAGGCAGTCTGCACAGGCAACTGCATCTGGTCCTCGATGGTTTGTGCATCTTCTGCGATGATACCGTTTCTGACAGCTGGGATGACAAAAGAGAAGCTCAATTAGGATTTACGACTGGCAAGCATGTGGCACTCATCATTAGTCTTCATCAGTCCTTTCAGCTAGTGATCCCCTGTTAATCTGTAACAGTAACTACATGACAACGCTGAGCAACGAAAAAAGCCTTTCCTTAAGCTTCCTCATTTGATTGAGCTTGAAACCTCCTGGAGGGTCCTTGAGCTAATCTATGAATTGAATGGTTTAGTTAATAAATGACCACATTTGTCATGACAACATTCTTCTCAACATTCATAAAATGCATCCTAACGGAGACAGTCAACATCCATGATCCATAAACCCTATCTTATTAGCAATATATTTTTATGTGAATGTGTGACAAGTATTTATAGATGTGAACTACTTTAATTCCTGTTTCAACAAACACATTCAACTAAAACCATAAATGCAGCGGAACAGCAGCTTAACTCAACGTGGACGGCAGGAGATAGAAAATAAGGCAATAAGGCACACAGAATGCATGCTGGAGAAAACATCCTTTCATTTCCGTAGTTGAAAATATCCTTTATTGAAGCCTGCCTTTGTCTAAAGCCCCGAGGACACGCAAGTCACTCTCAGAGGAAATAAAATACACGTGACGACGGCTTTGCTTGCCTTCGGAGAGGCACCCTACCTTTATTCTCATTCCCTGACCCCTGCTCTTATAACCATTGGGTGAAAATACAGTAGATGAGGAACAATAGCAAAACTCGAATGTCAGGAACTGCAGTGAACATCTCAGTTACAGAAACAAACAGAAGCCTAACAGAAGCTTTTCGATGCGTCTTTTGTCACAGTTTCCCTCAACAGTATTTCACAGCTAACTTCTTTGCGAAAACACTGGCTGGACTGTTCACAAATGAAGAAGGGTCCACAGAGCTGAATGGGTGGATAGTTTGGACGCCCCAGCTTCCTGATTTTATTTGTCTGTCAGAGGTGGTAAAAAGAGCCGAGAGTGATGGGTGGAAGGGAATGTGACTGCCTGGCAACTCCAATGAAAATGGAGCCAGTGGAAGAACATGTAACGCGGAAAAGTGTTATTTGTGTATAATCACGTTTGAGCTAAGAGTGTAGAATTGTAAAAGCAGAGGTTTTGAGACCATATTATGGCTTTTGGACTTAACACGCTTTCCTTTTATAGATTTCCAACATGTTTTCCATCAGTCTCCAGTTCTTAAAGCAGAAATCCACCTCACACACACCAACTATCACAGAGAATACATAGCTGTTGTCTGCGCAGGCCAGAACTGCTGTTGAAGAGTGTGAATGTGTGTTTGGGTGGAGACGGAGACAGCCTCTCCAGGCATGGATGACCCGCGTGTCAACATGATTTAGCAGCCAGAGATGACAGAGATCCCAGTCAAAACAGTGCCATGGCTAGCCAAGAGCACAGAGGGGAGGGAGGGGGGACAGACGGGGGGCCCGGACAGGGGATGGGACCAGTGGTGGCTTGGATGGCATACAGCTGGTTTGTTAGACAGACTGTACCACTGTATGATTTGAACCTCCACCCATTCAGCCACATTTGGAGAAGCCTGCCTGGGCAAAGAGTACAATAACTGTTTTTTCTTCTTGCTGGGGTGATGTAAGAGCCTGGAAAGGGACTCGAGCTTCTCCAGGTGACCATGGCTGGCTGGCTGGCTGGAGAGACAATGCCCTGACACAAACATCACACAGTGACATAGTGGAAGATGGAAATGCTGTTCACAAATAGCAGAGGAACTGTGCCAGGTATACTGAGCACATAACACTTGTTTAGTAGGCTTTGGTCATTTGCTCACTTTCCTCAAAAACTAGAAGCCACATCTTTTACCTCATTCAAATCAAAGGATTAACTCCACTTGGAACAAAGGAGCACTTTCTAACAAGGGCAGTAACTGTCATGTCGTGTGTGTGTGTGGGGGGGGGGGGGGGGCACAGTGAGAACATACTGTACATGCACCGTGCCTGGCATGACATAGCCATGTGCCAGCAGGTTGGACCCATGAATGGACAATCACAGAGTATGTCAGGCCTCTTGGTCGGCGCCTGCCCAGGCTCAAACACAGAGTCCATATGCAAAGCCCAACCAAACCAAGGCCATCAGCCACAGAGCACGACAACATGTCTGGATGCAAAACAGTTTCAGAGCCGGGCTTTGCTGTCCCCATGCAGAGGAATTCCAGAGTAGCCTGAAAACATTTGGGCTCTCCTTTTCAAAAAGGGCATCAGTCTCCCAGCCCCTCCTCCTCCTCCTCCTCCTCCTCTCTCTCTCTCCTTTGTGATCCTGCATCCATTGTTTGTGCGAGCTGTAAATTCCTGGAGCGACTCTCAACCGGCCCTTATCATGCGCACACAGATGATAATCTGAGCGACTCGCTTTTTGAGAAAACCCTCGCGTACAAACTTTGGAAGCACAAAGAAGATTGCCACGCTTTGGATCAGTTTGGTCTTGTAGAAAAAAGGGCTCTTTTGTGTGAGTGGAATATCTCATATAAGTCTCAAAATCAGACCAGTGCAGAGTGGCAGCAAACAGGTTAGGTTGCAGCTCTTGCCTCGGGCCGCAGATGGACTGCTGAACACTTCCAGCTGGCTTTCACACAGTGCTACTGTAGGAGCTGTGTGCAGTCCTAGCTAAGTTCCACCAATCTACGTTCATCTAAATGCCCAGTCAGCTTTATGAAATGAGGTCAAGAATCAAACATGACCATTCGAGTCAGCTCCTCCTCCTGGTCTCATTTCATCAATAAACCATGCAATGCACTTTTCAACACACTGTCAGAAGGACATCAAGATAGAAAGGACCGGCTAAAAATAAACACAGACCACTTCTGGGCAGGGATGAGGAAATGGGTTAACATGAATAATTCCCTCCATGAGGTACTGTAGTACGCTGTGCAGCAGAGTAGAGTGAGAAAGCACACGGTGTTCCAGACCAGCCGGCAGGAGTCACACACCCCTCAGCAAGACCTGACTCAGTGAAAGTTAGAGACTTTTAGGGTTAACTGTGTATTAAAAAAAAAAAACACACACACACACACACACACACACACACACACACACACACACACAGTTCATACTCACCAGGTGAAACACACAGCAATGCAAACATACATGACACTTGAAAAACTACACAGGTGATCACTACTTACCCACTGTGTCTCCATTGCTCTCCTCTGGCTTTGTACCTGGTCTTTTCTCTTGATCGACAGTCTGTGCGCTGGATGAGGAGCACCCCATGTTTTGGAAAGATAGGGGATAAAAAAAAATAAAAAAAAGACTTGAGATGAATGAAAAACTATTACAGGAGCAAACGCAAGTCCCACTGCTCTCTGTTAGCAAAGGCGGAGACTGTGTGGCAGTGAAAGCATGGACAGCTAACAGCTCTTCAGTTCCTATGAGTAGCTGGGCACCATTATCTCCCCCAGTCTCTCTGTGTGTTCATGCATGGCCTGCTGCCCTCTTGCCACAGACAACAATCTGCTGTGAGCACGCAGCTAAAGGCGGTGCAGCCACTACTGCTGAATGTTCCCTGACTGCCTCCAGCTCACAGTCACACTATTCATACAGGAGGAGGAGGCAAACATGTGTGCTCCAAGTGAGTGTCCTCCCCTTTAGTAGGAGTGTCCCCCTCCGGAAGACATCCACCACCTGCTGGTGATGTTTAGGGCAGCACATGGATGAATTTTTGTATAGAGTGATTCTATTCTTGTAGTGTTTTTGAGTTTGGATATGTTCATTTTTTGTGTGGAGATTGTTTAAATATCCCCTACAGTGATCATACAGCCCAATAAAAGCAAACCATAAACGTGAAGTGTAAAATGTTTATTTGTCAGTGTACTGTACAAAGAGTTTTTAATTTGATTTGGCATTACATGACAGAAGAACATTACAGACAAAACAGACAAACATTGTGTTGCATACAAAAGTGTATAAATAGCTTCTGCAGAAAGCATTTCATTTGCATATGTTTCAGTGTGGCTCGCTGAGCAGGATCTGACGGATCCTGTGAATGCTGCACTGCAGGTTAGAGGGAGGGGGGTCCAGTCTCAGTGCTTCATTTGTGCACGTGTTGATTCTCGAGGGCCGCCAGCTTCTTTGACATGGCTTCAAGTGGGCAAGTCAAGGAACGATGCAGATACGGATCTCATCTTGAAGAGAATTGACATTTTGATAACCTCGAAGACTTTGAAAGTCATTTTCTGGCCCCAGAAGGTGACTTTTTTCAGGTGCGCGTGCATGTGAGAAGGCCTCGTCACAAACAGATTTTGATGCTAAGCTTTCAGTTTGTTTGTTTTTACCAATGACTGGTGATTTCTTATATTCTTATTTAACCGTTGCTCAGAGGTATCTTTGTCTCTTTCTGCCCTTTCAGTTGTCAGACTGGTTGAACCATTGTACAGGGTTTTGTTCTCCATCTACAAACCATTCCTCTTTTGGCCAACCCCTCATACAAAATGACATATATTTGACAACCTAAAAGCATGAAATACCATTCAAAAATATAGAATTGTCCTCTCAGCCATCTGCCTGTACCGAGTCAAGCTTTAGTGGCAGGCAATCCCAAACTTTAGCCAGCCATAAGCCATTGCCTTACCTATAAACTATAGCTGTGATTAATTGACCATAAACTGGTTGATATTAAACAGTTACACACAGAATTTGCCCAAGATTACCACAAAAGAAACCACACTGAAAGTTAGTGTAACTGTGTAACAGTTATTGAGAAAAGGATATTATTCTGCACCAGGGTCTTCAGCTTCTCAGTGACCTGCTTTTGAAACATTATCACGTTGTCACACTGGCACATGTTTTCATCAGATGGTTTGTCTGCGGGGAAAGAACAAATGAGGTGAGAAGATCTTCCTGTCCTGTCCTCATCTTTCCCTGCAGGTTTCCCTTGCTGTCTCTGCCTGTAGAGAATGAATCACGAACGGGTTATGTAATATAGAGAATTTCCCAAATCAGGGATCATCATAACAGCAGCAGGTGGCAGTGATGCACCACTTTGATGGAGGACATTTTCAAGAAGCTGGCTTGTAGGATTGAGCTTCAGATGAAATAGCAGCTCTGTTAGTAATCTGAAGTTCTTAAAGATTTTAACTACGAGCACTTTAACACAGTTGGAGTCCCTGTTTGGTGTGTCGAAGCTTCTTATGACAAACTGCTAGTTCAGTTAGTGCAAAGTACCTTTACATATCCTGGACTTGAGCTTCTTTGTAATTTCTCCCATGTTCTCAAAATCTTCAGCGTAATAAAGGTGCTTCTCATCAGGCTCTGAGGCTATTTCTCTCAGCTCCTGTTCAATGGCTTTGCCAACGCCCAAGGCGTATATTGTGACCCCTGAAAGTAACAGAAAACAGGATAATGACAGGAAACTCCTATTCGAAAAAAACTTAAACACGCATCTGAATGGCAATGGCAAGATGATAAGTCTACCAGAGTTCTTTGCTTTATTAGCCCACTCGGACACATCGTCCTGCGATCTTCCATCGGTAAACACAATGCTGACACGTGGGATGTTGGGCCTGGCTCCTTCTTTAGCTGAAAAGCTGAACTCAAACATGTGACGTAAGGCCAAGCCGGTCATGGAGCCTCTCCCCATGTACTGCATCCGGGACACGGCCTGTTTGATGCCCTGCGCGGTGGTGTACTGGCCCAGGGTGAACTCTGCGCGCACCTTGGTGGAGTACTGAAGAAGGCCAACATGTGTGCCCGTCCTGGAAATGTCCAGCGAGTCCACGATGCCGTTTACGAACTGCTTGACCAGCTCAAAGTTGGCAGGGCCCAGACTCTTAGAGCCGTCGATTACAAAAACCAGGTCCATGACTCCATCGCCACACTCGGACTCTGTCAGAAACAAGGACATCAAATACATGTTTTACGTTTTTTTTTTTTTTTACTGAAATTCAGAGGGAGGGGGTCTATATCAAAGAAAGCTGAGATCATACTTTTGCAGCTCTTGCCATCTTCAGCCAACATAAATCCTTCAAAACACCTGCAGATGTAGGAGTGGCTGGTGCTGACACACTGGTGTTCACAGCCATGGTCCACTGTCTGACACAGATCCAGACCTGTGAGTTTAATCATAGAGAAACAAGGATTAGTATGATGTAGCTGCGGCACATTTAAGTGTCCACAATATATTTTCATTTATATGGTATAATGTGAAAGCAACAGAAATTTGTATTCTTAACCGCACGTAATTGTATCTGCATGCAAGTCCTCTGTCTCCATCATCACCATTATTATTAGACTGCTAACTATCTGAAGGCATGAATGCTGCATGGTGGTAAACATAAACACAGAATATCCCCTTAATCCGCGGAAGGGGAAAACATAGACTTTTTCAGTGAGCGCGGGGATTAACGCTGACCTCACAACTCGTTCAAAATTCATTCAAAATGATGTAACGGGTAAATACCGGAAACAGGGGGACAGACACAGCCGCAGCAACGTTTGGAAAGAATGCTGATCAAAGATTATATTCTGAATGTTTTTTTTTCACTTTGCCTCACACAAACATGCGACCCTTTTTTGTACTGTCAAACGTGTCGTTAAGACCACATCAAAGTCAGGCTTTTCTTCACTCATCTACAGTTTTATAAGAACTGAATGAAAAGGAGCCAGAAGCCTCCACACTGAAGACAAGACTCACTGCAGCCAACCGTTTAATGCATCTCATCTATTCTAAGGCAGCTCTGTGCTGTAGTATCCCATCAGATCAGTGTGTTTGAATACACACCTCATATCCTTTGGCGGCAGGTCACTAAATGCTAGTGACAACGAATGAGCTTGGACTCACTTTGACATGTTTTCCCGTCAGGTCGGAGCGTGAATCCATTTCTGCATTTGCACACGCAGGAATCTTCTGTGTTCGTGAACTCCTGTTCACAGCCATGTTTCCCATCAGCACAGTGGTCTACCTCTGCGGGAATTAGTCAGTCTGTCAGTACAGTAAGGAGTAGGGAGTAATAACTTAACTGCTGTCCACTCTGACCCATGGAAAGTGTCCATTTATCACCATGAGTTAATTATCAAGTTTCTTCTTGTGCTACAGTTAACGCGCCTCCAGTCATGTTGAACTCAACGCTGAAGGCAAATTGTTCCAGCATCACTAATGAAAAACAGGTTGGAGGACATTAATAATAGTTATTAATGTATATAGCACACATTTACAGCACACACGATGCAAATCAGTCAGACATCATTTTGAAGGAAATGTCTCACTCTGAAAGCTTTCTTTCTTTCTTGAAATAACAGCAATGAGAGGAAAGAAGCAGTGGACGCTTACTCTTGCATGTTTTCCCGTCAGGCCTGAGTGTGTAGCCTTTCCTGCATTTACACACACAGGCATCTTCTGTATTCATGAACTCCTGCTCACACCCGTGGGTGCCATCGGCGCAGTGATTGATCTCTGCAAGAAATAGTCCGTTTTTCAGGACAGGCAGGATTAAGGAGCAATAGCTGTGCATTGGAAATATCAAAATCTCACGGACAGATAGAATTGACTGAGCACATTTGCTGCATGTTGCGGCTGAGCTTTCCTGCATTCTTCCTATCGTCCCATTGTTTCAGTGAGCACAAACATAGACTGCAGACAGCTAAATCACCTCGAGGCCCGGACCTAAACACAACACGTTTTCATGTGCAGAAAAGGGCATCGGACACTTACTCTTGCATGTTTTCCCATCAGGCCTGAGTGTGAAGCCTTCTCTGCATCTACACGCACAGGAGTCGCCTGTGTTCATGAACTCCTGTTCGCACCCGTGGGTGCCATCAGCGCAGTGATCAATCTCTGGGTGGCATGAACAGTACACAACAGGGATTGAAGCAGTGCCAACACTATCAACAGATGACGATTCATTACCGCATTACTTTCAAGCAGCAAAGAAAGTGTAATGTAGCCTAAATTCATTTTAGCTTTATATTTCAGTATACAATGGATCACTTATATAATAGTGGGCAATTCAGACATTACAAGCTTGAGTCTAAGCATTGCTGTGCAGCTTTAAATCTGATTAACCATAACTTGCATATCTCATTGTGTCCTATTTAACATTCCTCTCATTTGTGAGCGAACACAAATGTGTGTGTGTGTGTGTGTGAGACCTGTCTCAGCCTAGACCCATTTGCTCAGCTGTTGCTGCTGGGAAGTTCACCTGATTGCCACAAAGATTAAGAGCACTCACTGCTGCAGGTCTTGCCATCCTGATCAAGGACGTAGCCCTTCTTACACCTGCAGAAGTAGGACTCTGGAACGCTGACACAGTCGTGCTCACAGCCATGGTTCCCCAGGTCACAGTAGTCTATTTCTGAGGAGGACGAATCTCCTATTAATGCAGCAGTACTACAATGCTACTACTTCCAGCTATACCACTGCTGTGTCTAACATTACAAGTTATTCCACTACACAAAAGTGTGAAAAAAAATGTCACAAAAGAGAAAACTCATTCATTAAAAATAAAAAGACTCTGGTGGAGGTGTAGATCTGTGAACCCGAGACAGGAAAGATCAAACGATCAGTCTTGTTTTGATTCTGTGGGACTATGACACCCCGGGTGCACCTCCGCATTTCAGCAGCTGCTCTGATGATTGCAAAAGCACACTTCCTTCAGGAAATCTCCCCCCACTTTGCTTTCTGTTAACATCCACCCGAGGAGCAAAAGGGATCAGTGGGTGGAGGGACATCACTGGTGGGAAGAACAGCTGGCTCTCATTGGGATGGGATATCGAATTCCTCGATGTGGTCCTTTATCCATTAAGAGTAAATATAGTAGAAAATATACTCTGTGTGTCAGGCTGTGTGTAAGGAAACAATAGAGCACACCCTCAGACACCACCCTGTTGAAGGAAGGGTATATATACTGTATATATATATATGTAAGACCTGCAGAGTGAAGCGTGGTGTACTGGAGAAAAGCTGTGCAACATGTTTTTAATTTGATGGACCCACCGGCTTGCACTTCATTATGTGTTAGGAATTAATTTAAAATTCTCATTTAGACTGTTTCAAGGGATTAAATAACCATACACTGAAAAAGGACGGAGCTGAAAAGTATCCACATGTGTATGCGACTGGGTAACATTCTTGTTAGGTTTAGTTAAGGTTATTGGCATACAGACAAATATATCAAAATGTAGGAAGTGAACAAAGAGGTCAAGGTCACTAGTGATGGAGAAGGAAGGGGAGAGTCCCTGCTAAAGTAAGAAATGTATTATTACTGTTGCATGTCTTCAGGTCCATGTTGAGTTGATATCCTGGACGGCAGCGGCACTCATAACCGTCAGGTAGGTTGGCACAGATGTGTTCACAGCCGTGATCCACCACAGCACACGCGTCCTCAGCTACAGAGTGACAACATGAAGAGAGATCCAACTGTCATCTACAGGGGAGTTTGTAGAATGAAACCTTTTTGGCCATTTGGGGGCAGTGGAGAAAAACAACACTGACATATTATTCAACACCTTCTAGGTTGATATGGCGAACTTGTGACTTGCCTGTTTACACGTCCAGCCGACACAGCAGAGCAACATTAGCATTCAAATTGCATTATTACATATTTACAATTCCTAAAAACATCAGACTATGGAATCTCATGTTGTCTGTGAGAAAGTGAGGCTGCTTTGTGAACAAAGAAGACTGCGGTTGCACTCGGCAGCCTCGAGGGATGAAAACTGCAAATGTAAAAAAGACTGTGGTTGAAAAAGAAAAGTAATCTTTTGATGGGTAAATACATTTTTAAAAAGAATAAATCAGATGAAAGAAAAGGAGTTCCTTCACCTTTACATGTCTTGCCATCGGGGTTGAGGGTGAAGCCTTTCCTGCACTTGCACCTGTATGAGGCAGGGCTGCTCACACAGATGTGCTGACACTGATGGTCCACCACCTCGCACATCTCTGAACCTAACACACACAAACACACACACACAAACACAGATAGTCAAAACACAAAGGGCGCAAACATGCATGCATGCATAAATAGGGAGGGACATCAGAATAAAACTAGATGGGATTCGTCACCTCCACACAGTTTGGACTGGAACACAGAGATGAGGGTTTCTATCTGGCTGAAGTTAGCCACCAGGTGCACGTGCTCAGAGTGTGGCTCACTGCCTATGGCCTTCAGAGTGTTCATATCCACCCTGCCCACTCCGATAGCAAAGATCTGGATGCCGGCCTCCCTCGCCTGAGCCGCAATCTCCTCCACCGTGTCCTGAGGCCGCCCGTCAGTCACGATCATAGCGATTCGTGGGATGTGCAGGTTTGCTGGTCGAGCTCCCTCTTCCTCAGTGAGGGCTGTCTCCATGGTGTACTGGATGGCCAGACCGGTCATTGTTCCCGTGGCAAGGTGCTCCATGTTCCTCACCGCCTGCTCCACCTCAGCCTTGGTGGTGTAGGTGTTGAGGGAGAACTCTGGCTGCACCACGCTGCCGTACTGGAGCAGACCGACGCGAGTGGCATCGGAGCCGACCTCAAGGAACTGAAGCAGGTTGATGATGAAGGTCTTGACCTTCTCGTAGTCATTGGGGCGGATGCTTCGGGAACTGTCGATGACAAAGACGAAATCCAGCGGGATGGCTTTGCAAGGGTTCTCTGTGATCAAAGACGTGGAGGTTTGTGATCGGTGAACCAAATACTCCAAATTCACAGCTCAGTTTGGTGATCTAAACAAGATTCTAGAAACCTTTTTGACTTTGTATCTTAGATAGAAATAGGCGACAAGTGCAGCTAGTAAAAACACACACATTTGTGTTACCAACTGCTCACTTACCCCCTGCTTTGGTCTGGGCAGTAGTCTCATTTCGCCCTCTGGCTGCAATGGGTCTGGGACGCCGGCTGTCCAGTCGAACCGCATTACAGCACAATAGGCAGAATAAGCCAAGGGCCAGGGACCTCATTCTGACAAGAGGTGACAACTGCAGTCTTTACAGAGAGATGAAGGCACAATAAGAGCAGAGGAATACTCCCACAATGCAGTGCAAGAAAAATGGAGGCCTGCACGGACGGAAGAGGCAAAAAGGCAAGAAGGAAATATCCAAAAGCAAGAAAATCTGCATCTTAATATTCATCTGGATTCAGTTCATACACATGGTGGAAGACAGTGTTGCTGATTGGCTGATGGTGGTCATAATCTTTGGAGAACACCTCAACCCTGTCTGGGAATCTTAAGGATTTGTAAATGGATGAATTGTGCAAAATGTTTGGAGTCAGACTCTCAACACTGAATTATTTGATATTTTTTAATGTTGCTGGACCTAATGGTGAAATGGCATCAAACATAAGAAAACCACCAAATCTGTTAATTATTTGTTGAAATATGCTGCCAAGCAACAACCATACAGGACTGAAAACATAACCTCCTTAGTGCAGGAAACAGACACAGTGACTGTGTCGATAAGGTGACTAATGAAGTGCTACATTTAAGTTAATGATGAGGAGGGATATAAATAGGGAGAACTTTCACCTTCTGCATATTTGACCTCCTCAGCTTCAGATTTCACAGTTTAGCGTGTATAGATGTAATGCACAGATCATTGCATAGGTTTTGTAGAGCCAAGGGAAAGCGCACATTGTAAAGTGAATATATTTACACATCAATTTATGGCAGCATTCCATTTTGGGTTCTGTTTCTAAATGAGTGTGGGCTACACGTGTGTGCCCATCTGCCATTATATGAAGTTGACAAAACTCCATATGAATGAGCTTTTGGGTGTTTTGCTGCATAGGTGGTTTAAAGTGATTTAAGAGAGGCTGAAAAGTACCGCAGACTGTTTCCCTATCGAGTCCCCAGGAGAGTCATTCTTTACCTGTCATATTCTGCTGGCTCCACTGCTGTCTGAAACCTGGCTGTGTTCGGTGTAGAAATAGCAAATATGTCCACATTCATAAAAATGAATGACGTGGCATATAAGATAAATCGTAGTTCTAAGGCAGCTTTTAGAATTTTAGGATTTCTGAATGGAGTTCTGAACAGCGCTCTCCACTCTATTCAGGGTGATGACGCTGACTCAGTGCTCAGTCTGCTGCTCAAGGCAGATGAACAGTCCCACACAGGCATGTATACGGTAGCAGCTGACCTGAGACCTGCAGGGGTCACATATCCAAATTGCATCCCACACGGAGCTGTTGGCCTCTGACCTCACATCTGTTTGATGTCTGTCTGCCACGGGCCTGACAGTGTTGTCTTCATCGACTGTTGATCAGTATAACAAATCTGTCCCATAGACCTCCATACTGCACAGGCTTAAATGTTTCCTCAGTTACCATTTGGAAAAAAACATTTCCAAAAATATTAAGTCTGTTTATGATTTAAACAAACTGATACAGTCAGTGGCAAAAAAAAAGCACGGAAACATGTAAAATATCCATTACATTTTCTATTAAATGTGAATTATTGCAGTGATTACGTACAATTGTGTGTGTGACTGAAAATGGTGGAATTCCATCACAGAGAAATCCCGCTCACATTTCCTCATGAATTAGAGCCAAGGCTGCGTGTTTACTCTGAAACACAAAAACAGCATGTACCTAACAGTGTTTTATGGGACCTGATCTCTGCTTTGCACATTCCCCATCTCTGATGGCTTTTCATGATGCAGCTGATGGAAACCAAGACGATGAAGTAAATACAGAATACAGGTGGCAGCTGGTGATTCCACTTTTTACCATGTTTTTTAAAAAGTTAAAGAAAAACGATTAGTTCTTCTACAAAAAAGAAAGAAAGAAGATATTCCAAGTATGCAAGTAAAGCCTGCAGCGCTCCAGCAACTCATGCCATCAGGAAAACATTTAAAAAAAACGACTTACCCAGTTATCAAAACCAACAATTCCTCTACTCCTGCAATCAAAGTTTCTCAATAAATCCCAACACTGAGTCAAGAGGAGCTCCAGCAGGAAGAGTCAGTCAGCCTAGTAGCTCCAGACTGTGAACATGCATATATCCCAGCCCTGTGTCTTTTTGTATCTGTCCAGGCACTTGCATTGCTCTGCCCCTTACTCCATCCACTCTGTTTCTGTTTACTCCCCCTCTGACTCCAACCACGGAGTGGTTCGGCTCAGCTTGTTGGTGAAACAGAAACTCTGTGGATACTTTCATTAACATGTAGCTGGGGCTGGGCCCCTTCATTTTACATCTTCAAAGTCCTTACACATTTCATGTTAAGATCTAGATGGAGTGAGCCCAAAACTTTGCTCATGCTCCACATGTTCTCACATTAAAGAATGAAGGGTTTAATGACCAAGGGACATTGAAGGCACCAAATTCAGAGATTTAAGGGATCCTTTACATATTTTTAAAGGGTGTGTGTACAAATCATGCACTGACTTGGAATCCGTTTTTTTGCAACTTTGTATACTATCCATTGGGTGTCACTTTTGTTTTCTTCGTTTCACCTTCGACTTTTTTAAACGGTTTTACAAGATCAGATCAGATAGTGTTCGATTTCATCCACTTATTTCTACATGTTGTGAGCAGTGATGTTATAAAACTGGGGCACCAGAGGTTTAACATGTATGAAGTCTTTCCTCCAAGAGAAAATACTGCTCATTTATGTTGTCCTGCAGTCATAGTCGCTGTGAGCGAGGTGTATTGTAAGTGGTGGCGCTTGAATGAAATCTCCTCATCCTCATTTGAGCAGCAGTTTATGGAAAGACCTGGTAAGTAATTCCACTCTGGGGGTACCTGCCTGCCCCACATTGAGCACTTTTAGACACAGTCACCTCTTACTAATAGTTTCCAGGGGCACATCTGCCCTTTAGGCTGAGTATACAGTGTCAGCAGAAACCATCAGAACCATTTTCCTAAATCATTTGTTGATAATACAAACTACCCTGTGGGTTCATGCACTTCACATTCAAAACACAAACATCTGTCAGTGAAATTAGATTTTAATAGACAAATAAATGTCACATCTTTATTCTTCATACAGCAGCAGTCCTCGGGTTTGCTTTTGTGTCCTTGCAGGACATTTTGTGCAGCTTGCCAATAGCTGCATCTGCTGGAAGAGACTTGCGTGTTTACGCAGTCCAGAAGCTCCCAATGGCTTAAGTGAAAAAACACGACTCGCGGTCCGTATTTATCGAGCTCCTGAACACAGAGAGGCCCAATCTAGAGTCATTGCACCGGGTTCCCCCGAGCAACTCATTTATAGACTTCAAAGGGCAAACAGATTCCGGATCAGTGCTACTTCTGTGCTGTCAAAATAGATAAATAGCAGCCCAAGACATTTCTCGTCGATCAGTAGAAACACACAGTTACATTAAAAAGTTATGGGGGTCAGCCAGCACAGCTCAACACTCGTGGTTTTTATAACACAGGACAATTCTGTCTGCGGTTGAATACGTCAGTAAGAGAAGGTGATATGTTCGATATACACTAGGTTGCTCTTTGATCATGTCAGAATACAGGCAGATGCATTTCTTTGGGGGGAAAACAACTTCCAGTCAAGGTGACACTTCACAAATGGATGTATAAAGGGCACCCCATCAGAGAGAAAGTTAGGAGTAAAGGCAATCCAACCCTGATCACGAGCAGAGACAAGACAAACAGGAAACACCGGACGACTCTCCACTCATTACCGTGGGCAACAAGATCGTCGTTTTTGCATTTGTGCATGAGTTCAGTAAGTCTATTAAAGGTAGGACACATACAATACTATTACAGGTACATACACAGCATATACAGAATGAATAAAAATATATAGAATCTATCACCTATGAAACGTTCTAGTGCCTTTTTACACCCAGCTTCAAATGCATAAAAATGCACATCATTTCTGGAATTAAACAGAAAACAGACACACGACACTTCATCAGTGAGTGACAGGAAGGGATGAGAGGTCACGGCAATGGTGGAGGCTTGTGCATGTGCATATGTGTGTGAGATTGTTCCATGGGTGTACTGCAAGGTGTGTGAGTGTAGCGACAACATATCCATGAATATACTGTCCGCTGGAGAGGCAGTGTGGTGCATCAATCTTGCTGGGGTTTTTATTAACAGCAGGGTCCAGTCAGCAGGATGCTGGGAATGTTTTTCATGCTGAGGCGGTGGTGTAAGGTGGAGGAGCCTGCTTGGGAGGGACGCTGACGCTGTCATCATACGGAGGGAGCAGCACCTGGTGGATAAAGAGGAAAGAAGAGGAAAAAAATACATACATAAGAATAAATAAAATGAAATGACGGTTTTCGTTTCAAGATATTGAGACCGGCCTGCACAGCACACAACCTAAAAGCAGCTTCGCTATATTTGGGTTTTGAGACAAAGGATTGATGGATTCATTGATTCGTCGATTGAAAGGAAATTATTATGCAACATTTTTGATACTGGATTAATTGTCAAAATGCCCCAAATGTACTGGTTCCAACTTGTCCAGTGTAGATACTTGCAGGCTTCTTAGTCGTCTATGATGGTAAACTGAATGTCTTTGGGTTTTGGACAGTTGATCAGATAAAACAAGAGATTTAAATATGTCTACTTGGGCTCTGAGAAATGGTGATGGGGATTTTCCATGATGTGTGGGATGCTGCAGCAACTGATCAGAGATGCATTTTGGTCTGGAGGAGTGTAGCCAAGCAGTGAACAACCAAAAGGAAATGAAGCACATGGAGAGTGTCCCGAATAATGTGGGTGATGAATAAGATATAGGACACTCTGCCACAGGAAAAAAAAACCCACAGCAGGTGTTGGTATCCAGATTTAGCTGTACACAAGCTGTCTAACTAGAGAGGGCAGGTTTGCTCATTCATCTTCTATTATTCATCCCTCACAGCCAAAAGGTAAAAGTAGGGCAAGTGGTGACCGCTGCTACATTTGGCTTCACCCTCCAAAGAGCAGAAATGTGTCAGTGGAAAATGTCGTCCAGCAATTTGTGCCAACTGGTTCACGTTTGCCATAAACCTGTTCACACGTCACTACGACATTCACAAGAAAGCCTTTCCTTCCATCAGACGTGTGAATCTAAGCTTCCTCTCTGCTCGTCTCTTTCTCAGGTAATCGACATCGACCGGGAAGCGAAGCTCAGACTGTGATGAGTCAGAACATCTTAAGTGTGACGCAGCGTTCTGGTTTTGCTGTTGACACCTCTCTCAGTGGTTCATTTGACTTCATATACAACAACACCATGTGTCTGACCTGGTTATAAACAATGAGCCATTGTGGGTTTCAGTCCACACAGACGGACTCTGTCTTTCCTTTGTGAAGGTGAACCATTCTGATCTTTCAAGGACGACATGGACATTAAGTAATCAATAACCTTTAACGGCCTCTACCAGGTGACTAGATCCTCCCACATGGGTCGATGCCCGCTCGAGACTGTGGCGGCCTGTACTTGACAGAAACCACGAAAACACATTCTCAAAACATGATCGATAAGAAGCCGACAGAAACATCTTGTGGGGTGAATATACAGCCATTCACAAATAATAATAATAATAATAATAACTACACCTCCTAATCCTTTGCTTTTCTTGGCCTCAGGGTGAGGCTTTTCATGGCTCTTCATTCACTTCCAGTACTGATGTTGAGAAGTTGAAAATGTGAGTAGATGCGGAGGAGCCTAACAAAGAAGTTTTTGTTCCACTGTTGGCTAGAAATTGACTTTTGAAAGCCAGAAACATCAGAGCAGCTGGCTAATAGACAGTTCGCTACACACCGCCCATGAACAGAGATTGTCCAATCATATCTTAGCAACCGCAACTTGGCAGGGCAGGCCTGTCAATGACAGTCCCTACAGTAGTAACCTAGCATCATTTCCAGGGGTTATGTTTGAGCAAATCACATTTTAATAAAGCATTTTTCGCGGACAATGCTGCTGATTTTACGTACATGCCTTCTATAGACCAACTGGTGAAGATTAAGACAGGACGGGATGTAGCTTTAGCCTCAGTCTTTTAGCACGATATTGTGTATATATAGCCACGTGCATTTTCAAGACCGCTTCGCAGGCTTTTTAATTTTAAAATGGAACAGATAAAACAGCTGGAGACAGAGCTTTCAATCAACTCATGGAGTTTTAGCATCAGCATTAGCTAAAATCCGCAAGCGACGGACATCACGTTAGCCACTGTCATCGGTTATAACTCGTGCTCATTTTGTTCTATGATGCATTTCATGGTTACTTATTGGTGCTCCTTGCCATGTAATGCACCTGGCTGTGTGGGTGTGAGGGACTGTTCTGTACGTCCAGGAATTCAGCTCATATGGAAGGCATTAGTTGACCTTTGACCTGACCACTGTATAACTGCGGTACAGCCATGCGAGCTGCTCACCAAAAGCCACAGACCTGCCTGCGGTCTGTGGGGAGCTCTAATGGAATGCGCCCGGCTCTAACTGAAAAAGCACACCTGCAGAGGTGAGGCTAACGTCAGGAAATAAAGGGGCAGGCTGCTGTTTTTCTGGCACTTTTAATGATGTCAGTGAGCTGGAGAGCGGCCTCCTGTTTCTCTCTTTACAGCTCAGGTGTTTTACCCATCAGGAGCCTGTGGGCGTGTCTGTGTCTTAAAAACCCCAAAACATCACATAAAGCCACACAGTGTGGCGGATTGTTTCAAATTGTGTGGAATGTTACACTCTGAGGAGCCTTAAGCTGCAGACTGAGGAGTAAAGTGTTTCTCAAAATACCTGTGAAACCCAACATACTGCAAGGTCAGTAATGGGGCTGAAAACATACATTTTCTCACAGCTTTAACTGCTCTGAATTTCGTGATAGTCAAAACAGGTCGTTGGAGGTTTCTCCAGCCTCATTTTTCTTCTCCCTTCTGTCAGCGTATAGGTAGTTATAATGCGTGCGTGGGCAGCATGGCTGCAGCGGTCAGATAGCCAGGCCCCGGCCACCGGACACCAACAGGAGACCCAGAAACACCCAGACAGAGCTCACTTACTGCACTACTGCTGTGCCTCAGCCACCATCGTAATGACTTTGCCAGCGTGGAGCCTCATCTCTCTTGTCCAAAGTCTGTTCATTCATCCATACTATCCTGCAAAAAACTACCTGCTACCACAGCCCAACTTTATACTTCCTTCCTCCCCCAACGTGATGACTTTACAGCTGCCAGACTGGCCTGAGCAAAGAGGAAACCCACGCAGAGGATGAAAACGTGACTGGATTCAATAAGGAAATAATTTTTCCACAGGAGATGTTTTGTTGCCTTTGGAAGTGGAAGAAAGCAGCACATCAAGATCAGATATTGTTTTATGTCGGATCTCTAGATGACAATATGGAACTAAAGGATAGTTTAATGGACGATGAATATGGTAACATATTGCACACATGCACAGAGATGTGAAGTCATGTACTCCTCTTCACTTGTACATTTCATTAATATCTGTTGACCTGTAAATCATTTGCTTTGCTTGCCAAAGATTTTAATCTGTTAGACTAAAATATTTCTCTTACCGTTAACGCTGATGATTTGAGTATTTGTTCAGCTGCACGCTGCATGCGAGGAACGTCTGTATTATTGGTTCTGAAGTGCGAGTGCTCAGGCAATTGTTGAGTGTTTGTAACAGCTCATAGGAAAATGTGATTAACATTCACGCAGGTGGTCTGACAGGAAAAGAAATGTAGGTAGAAAATGTTTCTACAGGTTTTGTTTAACGGTATAGCGCGACTTCCCAGAAAACTGAACAGCTAAACAGAGCATAGACTCGGCCCAGTGTCAAAGCTCTTCAGATCTGTCTGTCTCACGATATCAAAAGCAACAACATTTGATACTATTAACAAGTGCTGCCTGGGTAACCAAAGCCCGATATATCTTATAGTTCTGTGCCATAGAGCTAAATTGTTGTTTAAAATCACCAACCAGCCACACCGTTGCACTGGGTGACATGTTCCGTCATTACGAGGGTGGACATTGTAGTGCACCATCCCACTGCCCTAAACACTCAATAGTGCACTAAATGTGTATTAGTCCGCCCATATAAGTTTTATGTTGTTTCACTAAGAACCAATGGGCCTGGGGTCAGCGCCACGAAAAGGCAGGGTAACTAACAAAGTTAACAAAGTTGACAATGACAAAAATACAGGATAACCCTGATTTTAAGTCGTCATGGGGACATGGGTCTCATGATTGAATACAGATCACCAGAGGTGACTTACCGTGGTGTCGTTGGTCGTGACGTAGAGCAGGATTTCAGAACCACCCCGGCCACTCACATATCTGTAGCAGTTCCACACGCACGCTACCAGGTAGGCCTGATATCAGACAGAAAGAGGAGATCAGAGGCCTGAACTGCATACCGTCAGTATCATGTATTGTTCAGCTCAATCAGAAATACTGCTTAGAGTTATGGTGAGCAATTAATTATGTGGTTAGTGAAAGTTAACATGACGACACACAAATGGTTGTTAGCCACGCTAGCGGTCTCAGCAACTGTTTAATGGATTGCCAGGAAATTATGTACAGACATTCAGGTCTCTCTTAGGATTCATTGTATTAACTTTGGGAAAACCTTTACTTTCCATCTAGCGCCATCACGAGGTCAAAAATCCCATTTTAAATAGAGACCCACAGAAATTAGTGACATTGCCATCAGCCTCAGCTGCACTTTGAGCTAATTAGCATGCTAACATGCTAAACTAAGATGGAGAACATGGTTAACATTAGCATTGTTATTGTGAGCATTTAGCTCAAAACACAAATGTGTTCCAAAATATAATTAGGTCATCAGTGGTGAAAGTGTAACATGTCATGTATTTCCTGCATGTGACAACATGCGCATCATGTCTCATAGTGCATAGGAGGATGTAATAAAAGTTATTCAAAGAAACTCTCACTGACACTGAAGAAAACTCACATGAAATACAGGTAGTAATCCGTTCAGTTCAGACTATGTTTTCAGATTCTGTCTGAGGGTTATACGTCACTTTAGAGTAGCAGCAAAAACAAGTTCCTGTTGTTCTCTGTCATCCCTGAATCATCTGGCTCTCAGCAGGCGGCTTGCTACTGGAACTCCCCGGCCAAACACAACACCATCTGCTGCAGCCATCCGCTAGCACAAAGCCAGACTGAGCTCTCTAACATCTATAATAACCCAATTAAGAAGCCGCTTTAATGCTCTGAAAGCTAGGTTATTGAAAAGGCCTCCACGGGAACCTGCGGGGATCTATTTGCAGCCAGAGAGATCACTCACTTTAGCTCCCGGTTCACCACAAATGATACTGACAGAGCGATAGTGATGCTGCTTGCGCAAAGGAAATGATTCCATCAGTCAGAAATGACTTCACAAAAATGCTGATCCAAGTACAGATTCTGTGGGTATTACATGGGGTTTCCATTCTAAAAAGGCCCTTATCTCTCACAGTCCAAACCATATCATCAACGTGCTGCCATTAAAGGCAGTTTGTATTATAATCTCAGATTTAACATTGGTTATTATTGGTTGTCAGAAGAGCTGCACCATAACCACAACCGCATATTTGATCATCATCTGTAGTTACACAAACCTCAAACAGATTATCAACACCAGGAGTCTACAGCCATGCTAGCGGCTCTGTGAGGCTGTACTTTGACACGGCGTTGCTTTGAGCTGCATGCTAACATGCTCATAATGACAATGGTTTGTGCTGCAAATACCAAGCCTGGTGAGCCTGTGAAGAACTATATAAGTGCTGCTAAACGTATGGAGAAAAGATGTAAATGAAGGTAAGGAAACATTACCTTGAAGCTGAGAATACAGCCGATGAAGAGCAGCACGATGAGGACCAAGCACACATTACTGAGAGCAGCGATCTCCTCTTTGTAGGGGAAGTTATCAGGCTGCATGGGAGTCACAAAGCAGCAGAGAGTTCATTTTGGGGCTGAAGGAGCACTTCTGATTAGACTGCAGAGGCAGCTTTAGCTGTACATCATTCAATACTAACATGTGAAATGATACATGACATGTCAAATGCTTACAATAACCTTTATGAACCACAAAAAAAGTCAATATCCTGCTCTATCACTGAGGAAAACACTCGAGGTTTCTTACCAGTTGCTGCAGGTAATCCTGTATCGTGTTTGGGTAAACCACAATGCTGACAGCGACCAGGGTATTGAGAGCAAAGTCAAATATTTGGTAGCAGAAAAATGGGATGATCCAGGCAGCACGCAGCTGAAAACAGAAATATGTGTTTTAGGTATTTAGGATAGGCTGATATATGTATCTGAGAGCAGAGAATGAAGCCGAGCTCAACCGCGCACATAAATCAGAGCTGGAACTGGGTCGCAGGGAGATTGCGGTGTGTTTAAAGTAATAAAACAGGAGGGATGGTATTTGGATTTGCTACGTTTTCAAAAACAGATGTAGTGTAAGTGTGTACAGCAGTAGTCTGCCGACATCAATAAACCAGGTATGTTATGGAAATAAACACTTGAAGGTTGTCTGAGTTCTGCAGTCTTAACACAATCAGTGTGTAAGAGCGCAGTACATTTAGTTTTAATCCGCAAGCATTGTGCAGGTATAACAGCATAAAGAAAAATCGAATGAATCATTTGTTTACCTTGTATGCGCCATATGTTGCCATCCCACATATAAGAATCATCAGCAGAGAGATCGCAGAGGCAATGCACATGTCTGAGGCAGAGAGAGGTGAGGTTAAAAGTCAGGCGTGGTCAGTGGAAGGTCACTTTGGTTGAGGCACGCTCAGTTCCAAATCAAATTTTGTGAAAATGTTTACAACATCGTGTTCAGCCGATCTGGAGGGGGGGTTCTGATAAATGAACAAGCCGCATCTGTCAACCAGACAAGGAATTAACCTCTACTCTATCATTCGCTCCGTGTCAGCCTGGCCTCATATCAACTCAACATGACAGAACAAATCATTCTGTTACGTAAGGATGGCGCTGAGCAATGCCGTTCGGGGCAGTGGAAGCAAGCCGTGAACACAACACTGGCACACAGTATAATAGCCTTTTAGGTTGATATGGCAAACTTGTTGGCAAAAAGTTGTCAGTTTACACATCCATCTAACACGGAGCAACATTGTCCTTCATTTACGTGGTATCTGGCCACTTGGTGAACATAAGTCCAATATTCACTCGCCTTTTAGCTTCTTGGGGAAATATCTGGCTCTTTAGCTGCTAAACGCTCCACTATGTTCACCAGCTAGTCACTGACTTTGTCGGCCTGTCATTTGGTGATGAGCAGGTAGTTTACTGCAGGTTTTTAGAGCTATGTCGCCAACAAAAGCTGCCGGGAGTGTTGAGAGATTAGCCTGGCTTAGCATAAATATCGGAAGCAGTGGGAAACAGCTAGCTTGGCTCCGTGCAAAGATAACACGTTCTGCCCACCAACACCACTAATTTAATTACAAACTAATTTGTTTAATTTGGACACAGAGGAATGTAAAGCAAAACTTTGTCGTTTTACGGGGTGTAATGTGCTGTAACTATGCTGGCAAACAGAGGCTGTTAATTGGTTAGCTTTAGAAGTGTTGAACTTTGGAAGGAGACATGCTAGCTGTTAGCCGCCCACTGCTTCCAGTCTTCACGCTGGCTGAGCTAAGCTAATCGCCTCCTGACTTAATGCACAGGCATGAGAGTGGCATCGCTCCTCTCACCTAACTCTCAGCAAGCATGCCAACAACAATATTTCCCAAAATGTCAAACGACTCATTTCAAAAAAGTTGAATTAGTGTGACATGGTGCAAGAAATCCGACACTTCAGTCCCTTCAGTGCTCACCATCAACAACAAAATAGCAGAGTAATATACACGGCTTAATGTCCTGTTTTGAGGATTTAATGGCTTTCACGCCGTTTTGAATTATAATTTGGAGCCGGCGCACCAAAAATAATGAGCAGTGCCTCTCTCAACAAAAGCACAGTCTCAAACACGCTGACTTATTTGGGTGAAAGAATCCTGAAACACTTTTAGTTAATTATCAGATTTATTATTCAGCGGAATTAGCTGCACATTTCCCCACCCATATGGAGTGGCAGAAGTTTAAAAAAAAGAAAAAATCAAAAACCACTCAACTGCCGCTACAGCTTGTTGTTTGTCAAATTGAATGAACATTAAAGCGCGCTAAAAGGACTAAGCTACATTACAGTGTTCTTGTTCCTACAAGCAGAAGTCATTTTTCAGGCTGAGTGTGTTCCTGAGGCAGGGCTGGCAGCGGCTGCTCCAGCCTGCAGTAATGGATCACAGGGCACCCCTAATCCCTTGGAGCTGGGACAATACAGTCATTCCCAACCAGAGGCTACCAGCAGCGTGTGCTGTGGCCCACCTGTCAGACTGTTCCAGAGTACACCTGGTCTGTTAAGAAGGCTTTTCAAATGCTCTGCACAGATGGACGTCTGTGGCTTTCGGGTGTTTGATTTAAAAACAAGTGCTGACCGTCGTCTAGACAAGTGTGTGAGGTCCCTCTAATAACACACTGAATCATTCCATTAGTCAGCTGACAGCCTTATTGAGCCCATTAAGGGAGAGACAGAGATTAAGTCATCTGTCACAGCCAATTGTGGGAGATTTTGTTTCAGGTAGAACAGAAACACTACAGAGCCCAGTGGAGTCTTCTTACAGAATGCTATCAAGCTGCTCACCTGAATAAAATGTAATTATACGCAACACAAACAGCAAAGATGTTGGAATACAAAAGTTCATAACAATTCAGCTGGTCGTGACTACTTCTACTGTAAAGTACTGGCCTACTGGGCTACTTACTGGCGTCATCCATGACATCCAGGTCATTAGCCAACTCGGCGCTGGTCAGGTGGTACTGCTCAGGATCACTGAGCGCTGTGAGCAGGATGAGTAACACCACGGCATTGATGAGCTTAGGGACAGAGGACATATGGGTAGATAAAGTCAACAATATGGACAGGCGGGGGTAGGGGGGCAATATGGGCAGGAGACAGTTAGAATGAAAATGGGCAGGCGCTGAAGGTATTCTGACTTGTAAAGATTTCTATATTTCACGAGCTGCAGAGTAACAAAGGGAAATCCTGATGTGCTCTTTATATACACTATGTACAGACAGTGACTCAAGAAAAAACCCAAATAATGATGTTTAAACCCTATCCTGTTTCAAATTACACATCTACAGTAACCGCTTTAAGTCCAGGCACATACACAAGCCTTTGTTTCGGTCTGGCCGGCGCGGCTCATTATGCAGATGACTCATACTCCCCCATTGATCAGGTGAATGTAATGGAAAATTCTCTGCAGTCAATAGTCGTCCTGACACAAAACCTGCTACCTGAAGAGGCCAAGTGCTAATTTATTCATAGGGAGCGGAGAGAAGATTTTTCCACATGTGGTGTTTGGTTTAGTTAACCCCCTCCTGCACGTTGAGCTATTGCTTATGGCAAAGCTTCCCAATCTTAAGCATAATCATGGCATAATCAGTGATGTAGAGGAGGATAAGCCCACCTCAAACTCAGTGACTAATGCCCAGTTTTACATACAGAGCCCTCCTTTAGAGGCCTCTACAAGTCGAGCACACCTTAGTAACTTGCACTGTAACAAAATGATATGCTTTGAAGTTTGCTGGGATTTAAATAAGAGAAGAAATTCAATCCCTTTGTGGAAGTAAAAATTCATGGTTTTAATGATAATGCCCCACACTCTCTAACAGCCAGCATCATCACACAGTCCTGCACACAGAGTGAATGCTGCATGTCTACACGGGTGCAGTGAGTGGCAGGCGGTAGGCGGTGCTCACCATGTACCAGACCCCCAGGATGATGGTTCCTGTGCGGACATGGCAGCACAGACAGCAGCTTGTGGAGTACCAGCGGTCCCACGGGGACATCATCATCATCATCGTCGTCGTCGTCGTCGCGTCTGCTCTGTCACAGCTGCGCGAGCCTCCACAGACGATGTCGGCGTTCGTGGAAAGAAGCTGACGCCGCTGTCCTATCAGCGTCGGTCCCTCGCGGAGGAATGACGAGCAGGATGCGGCCGCCTCCGACCTGTCCGTTACTTATCACCGTTGAGCGGCTTAACGGAGCGGAGCGGCTGGCGCCAAGCCCGCGCACACGGGGGACAATATCACTTCCGGTTTCAAAACAAATCCCCGGTCATAAATTCGCGTTGACGAAGTTTTTACTCTTAAGTATAACAACGTTAATACCTCCCATTCTCTCAATTATTATATGAATGCTGTTTATAAGTTGGTTCATATCTCGCTATTAGGCTCTTTATGTTAGATATTGAACAAAGCCTGTCTGTTATCTGTTAATCTGCCATTTCTTTTCTCAGTTAATCGATTGTTTAGTCTAAAATTAAAAGTAAAAATGCTGCCATCTGTACCGTGTAGCCCACATTATAATAAGGGACTACTTTGTGTTTTAGTAATACGTTGTCGCATGCGCTATTAGGCGCGTATTGATCTGTGTGTGGGGAGATGAGTTTGGATTCAACCAGTAAAGAACCATAAAACTTAGTTCCCCTCTGCGGTGTTTTTGTCGGTAACATAGTCGTGTAAATAGGCCACATGCACAACACCATCAAAGAGCCCACAATTATTTAATTTCTATCATTCAGCTGTACGTCACGTGATGTGCTGGATTGTGATGCAGTTAGTCCCATAAAAACTATTTGACAGGTAGATAATAGGAAAAATAACGAGTGCCGCTAGTACAGATAGGTACATTAAAATCCTTCTTCTGTTTTATACAAGTACAGTACAGTCATAGCACCTAGTCTAACACCCAGTAGGCATAATGCAAAACGTCCAGCATGGCCACCCACCAAAGGCTAGGCTCATCTGTGCTTGAACATTTGTAAGCAAACTGAGATTATGAACATGAGGTAATGCAATGTGTATTTCTGTAAACCATGTCAGCGCCTCAGTTGTTCTCAGGGACTTTAGACCGTCTCAACCCCTCTGTGTACAATGAAAAAGCCTGGTAAGTTTGACGTTACGCTTTTATTTTTGCAGGCAAAACTCCTCCTGCTTCCGGCCTTACTGTGGTCAGCTTGACGCAGCTGGATGAGGGCGCATTAACGATTCCTGCTGGTGACTAGATGGGATCAAACCCGGTGATGTAACCCGTGAGTTCCAGAAAGTTACAGAGAGGAAGCTTAAATTAAATGGTCTTAATCTAGAAATGACTGGTTGTGTCTCTCAACAGCATTGCGGCATTTTCTCCCTCTGAAGAAGAATTGGACCTACTTCTCAGGGCATCTACCCCAGCAGTCCATTTATTTCAGTCCAAAATATCAAGCACTCATACTTAAATGTCTTTTCTGATTACCCCACACAAGTCTGTTGTGTTGTAGCAGTATTTATTTCCCAAAGGTTAGCCTGCAGCCCTGAGGCTCATGGAAAGTTGTCTATTCTGATGGCTTTTGTCATTTGCCCATCGTTTCTTTGACAGCACAGATGACCTCGTCCATGTCACCCTGTTTCATTAAATCATTACACAGTAGCGGGCTGCTGACCTAAAAACAAACAAACAAACAAACAACCACATAAAGAAGCTCAAATATAGAAAAACGGGCCTTTATTTAGTCTTTTTACATATGGCTTTAGCTTTTCTTTTATTACAAACAGGTTTTACAAAAGGTTCTGAAGACTTTCGAATCAACCACAGGTGGAAAAATCATGAAAGATGACAGATGATGACATTGCAACGATACATCTACGATCAGCGGCTCCCACGCGGCTCTGGCCACAAAGCAGTCGCGGAAAGTAAAAAAAAAAGCAGCAAGTAAACGGTCATCTCGAAACACCGCAGTACAACATCAGACCAGGGACAAACCAGATGGGACTGAGTCAGTTGAAATGTTGTAGTCACAGATAAGAACGCAAGAAATACAGAGCAGAGACATGATTCCCTTTTCTGCACCCGACGATGCTCATGTCTCATTTTGTGTCACAAAACGTTCACACCCGGCTGAGCCACAGCGGCCGACGGCGAAACAAGCACTTGATCTCTCCGCTCGCTGTACCACCACGGCTCACATATGCAAGAGCAAAATAAAAGACTGCAAAAAAGCAAAGGCCAGTTCAAACATCGCGGCCCAGTGTTGCGTGACCCGGTGCATGTCCACCGTTTTCGTTCTCTACACAGTAAACTCCAGTCGTTAGCCACCACAACATCGAATTTTCTAAACATGATCAGTTATTTTCTACATGTCTAATTACTACAATACAGCTCTTTCAATCAGTTATTTGAGTCAGTGGAATTAGAAGACAGAATCAAGAGTATCAAATTCATACTTAAAAATCATCAACACCGCATTACATTAGATTGCACTGCATCTAAGTTCAGGTTTCAATGATCCATCAACTGACACTCGACATGTATAAAAGATGTTTCAATTCCCAGACAGGTTTTAGGTTAAATCCATCATGAAGACCTTAGTTCAAAGTTCTTGTCACAAAAGGTGTTGCATAAACAGGATATGAAGTCTTTTGCATACAGAGGTCTGCAGAGTGGACTCTGTCTCATGTCTCTCTCCTCGCCTTCTTCTTCTTTGCCAGCTTGGGTGCTTGGCTCTCCTCAGGTTTTTCTGGTGAAACGCAAAGAAAAGGGGAGAGGGAGCTTAGTCACACTGACTCTAGACATGTGATTCACGTGTTTTTAGACATTTTCAAGCTTTCACAGACGCCAAACAGGCTGTTTCAAGTCAGGGAAGATCACACATCCATTCGCTTCACTGCTGAAAACAGATAGAACTGACTTCTGTTCTTACCATTATGAAGTGTGGATCTAACATGAAAGATGATGATACGGGGACAACAAGGCCAGGAAATGTGCATGAACTGAGCACAGATTACCGTCTTCAGGAAAGTTAAATAAATCTGCCTCTGGTCGGCTTAAATACGAATAATAACTCTGAGTCTTCAGGTTTAGCTTCAGAAAGCTGTTACAATGCCATAGTGTTAAGTTGTACATCGACACGAAAGCAAAGTGGTTGGACATTGTAAAAGTTGGCCGATATGGAAAAACATTCTCAGTATTCACGGGTCAATTAAATAAATGGGAGAAATAAAGTATATCAGTAAGTAATATCCCACACTGATTTTCCTAATGTCATATAAAATGATAAACAAATTAAACTGGGAAAAAAAAGCTGATTGGGGGCATTTAAAAATGACAGACATGACATCTTGTAATATTAATAATAATAATAATAATAATAATAACAGTAAATGATGTATAGTCAGGCCTGAATCGCTTCCTCCACCTCCATAAATCACTAACCAACACAACGAGTCTCACTGAGATATCTAGCAACAAGGAGGAGGGCCACCATTGTAATATCTTACTAACTTTGAGGTAAATCGTTCATAGCTTAAAGTAGCAGACTTTTCTCTAGCTGACAGGAATGAAAGAGAGAGCCGCGATTGGTCTAGTACCAACCCAACAAGTCATCAAGCGACTACATAATCTGACAGAAACAAGCCTCTGGACAAGATGCTTTCTTGGCACATGCTAGTGAATATACATACAATCAATACCGGCCTCAATCAAACATTGCAATATTAGTCAGAAAAGTCTCACTTAGATATTTCCCCTGATTGACTCTGCCTCAGGAAGCTCTATTTTTACATTACATTCAGTATGGCTGATGGCTGATGGGCTTACTTTGTTGTGGTGGAGCAGAAAGGTTGTTCTGCTTGGCAGTGGGCTCTCCATCAGTTGGCTTGTGTGGCACTTGTGTGACAGGGGGTTTCTGGGATATGTTGTCCTTCACTGGTTGCTCCACTCTGGCCTATAAGAAAAAGGGAAACCTGGTTAGTCTCGATCACATCAGCAAGGGAAGAATGAATGAAGCAGTCGAAATCCAAAAAAACAAAAAATACTGCACATGGCAAATTCACATTTACATGACTAATGTCAATGTAATTTGGGCTTTTTAATGTTAAATATGACATAACAGGAAGTTCATGGATCATGCAGAAAAAGGCCCATTAGAGGATCTGCTCTGGTGTCAGATGTTAGCACCACTCACCTCGACAGCAGCTGCTTCTACAGGCTGGACGGCAGCAGTGTTCTCCGGAACAGGTGGCTGCTTCTTCACCGAGGCTGCAGGTGGCGCCTCCTTCTCAGGCTCCTCGCCCTTCACAGGACACAAGGACACAAGCCAAGTTTACGTCAAACTGTGCAGTGAATTCAAAAAGCAACTTGAGAAATGTCAAAGACTGTAGTGACCTGGCCAGCTGCTCCTCCCTCCTCAGCAGCCTTCTTCTTCTTCTTTTTCTTCTTTTTCGTTTTAGCTGCTCCATCAGCGGCGGTCTCTCCTTTGTCCTTCTCGTCCTCATCATCATCCTGACAAACACATGTGGATAAAACACAACTCAGAAACAAACACAAAAAAAAGAGACGAGGCTCAAAATAAAAACACAGCAGGGTGAGTACGTGCAAAATCACAGAGAAAACTGTAACTATAACAAAATGTAATCAAAATGTTTGATGCAATGACCTGTGTTCCACTGTTATGCACTGTATGGAACAAAAGGACGGAACGGTAAACACTTGAGTGTTTCCTGTAACCATACCACCACTGCTGCTGTATGGTTGGTTAACTTAAAGGGGATCCAGTGATTTTACACAAAAGTCTGGTATGTAAGGAAAAGGATTTTTTTTTTTTTTTTTTAAATCGATGTTGATACTTTTTTGTATGCAACTGTCCATCACTGTGTGCAATGTTAAATCAGAGGAGCCCTCTGTTAAAGCCAGCAAGTGCAGGATTTGAAAAGCTGTTACTCTGGCGCCATCTGGTGGTGGTACCAAAAACAGCATTGACACAGCAATGAATGCCACTTTATTTACACTTCTGGTCATTATAAGAATTCAATTGTGCTATTCATATCGTAATTACACCAGTGTTTCTCATGCTATGGCAAGTTAAAATGTCTGCCATGGAGCTTAGTCTGCAAACATCCAGAGTGGTCTGATCCGCCACAATTAGAGAACACACCTGTTTGGGTGAACCATGGCTCTGTAGGGGTTGTAATATTCTTAAATAAAGAACGAGAGCATAATAAAGGCTGTGTGTGTATTCAGATGTTGAGTCACTGCTATGAGCAGCAGGGCCACAGTCAGGGGGGAAAAAGCCAGGAAAGCTGCCCTGGGACCTGCACCCCGGGGACTCATCAGTTACTGGGTTTTTATTTTGAAAATTTCCAGGTAACTCTCATAATACTTAGGGTTTTTTTTCCCCCCAAGCCCGGGTGTACTTACAGCCGCTCCAATCAGCAGATTAACCTTGGCGGGCTCAGGGAGGGGCTGCTCCTGAGCGGGAGGGGGCTCAGGAGTGGGCTCTTCATAGTTGCCCCAGGCTTCAGAGGGGGCGTTCCAGTCAGAGCTGGGGTCGACTGAACCACCATCTGAGAGACACACCAGGCAGTCAGAAAATAGTTAGTGTAAAGTGTAAAGGAGTATTACATCAAAGTTAAACAGAGCAAAGAAAACCATGATATTGTCCTTACTGAGTCCAGACCACTCGTCGTCCACTCGAGGCTGACTGAGCCAAGGCAGGTCCCTCACAGGTTGGGGCTCTACAAAGACACAAGAATAACTCAACCTGCCATCCACAGGGGATGATTTGGAAAACTGTGCCATATAGGGGAGTGAGACAGGCTAAGCCTCCACTCGTCATATCATCAGCTTGCTGAACGCTTACCAGCGCTCAGTCCAGTTAAAGACACCAGACTTTGCTCTGTTGTGGGAATCCCCCTCTCAATCACAGTCCACGACTCTGAAACACACACACACACACACACACATTTTACAGATGCTACGATGTCACTGTTCAACACAACCAACTAACTTACCTAAGACTCAGTGGAGGACCGTTGTCATTAAAGTTATTTCACTTCGCTGAAATTCTTACTGTATATTAACTGAGAGGTGGTGAATGAAAACAGGTGTGGAGTTAAATCTTTCTGTATAAAGTCTAGCAACAACTAGTGATTCTTTTTTTTTATTATCAATCAATCAGTCATTCATGTTCTCAGTTAATCAATTTGTCTATAAAATGTCAGCAAATAGTGAAAATGGCTGTTTTCAAATGTCTGGTCTCGCCCGACCAACAGTCCAAACCCAAAATATCTTCAGTTGATTAATCACATGAAGCACCAATGCGTCATTTTCTCTGCTGTTACTGATTCTGTTCCCTAAACTCTGCATCAATATGACACCAGTCATCTTCTCTTTTTTTCTTTTTCCATTTAAAACCTGCACACCTCATTGTGTGGAACTGATTGGGGTCATTCTCAATGTAAAAGGCAACACGAGACTGCCATTACACCTCACGTCCTCACTTTAAGTAGACAGTGGTTGAGAAAACAACCTCATCCCTAGGTCCATTTAGTGGCTACTCTAAAGCTTTCAAATTTTTTGATAAAGCTTTGAAGCATGTAGCGTTCAACAACCGAGAGCCCATTTTTACCATCAATGTCCGCTCTCAACACCGGCGCCGCTTCTCTGCTTATAGTCCAGGGGCCTGTCTTCGGAGCGACTGTGTGAGCAAGAACCTTTACAGCCACGTCAGTCACACCAGCAGCCACCGCTGCCACCTCGCTGCTGTTCACTGAAACCAAGACAGAAACACTTGGTACTCAGCCAGAAAGATCACAGATCAGGTTGGCCACACATCTAATACAGGAGGTCTCAGTGAAGCATGTAAGCCTTTGGTTGACTAAAGATTATAGACAGATGAGATGAGAGACCAGTGCTTGGGGTGTCTTTCTCAGCTGGAAATCAGTCAGTGGGTGAAGAATTTTCTGCTGATAATTACCTTGAGACACAATAGCCTCAGCCTTCTCTACCTTCGCTTTTGTGGATTCTCCTGAAAAGACAGAGTTAAAAAAGGTCAATATATGTCAGGTACACTATCCATGAGAGCCTATTAGAGAACAAACACTTCAGGGAAAACTCACTCGAGACTCAGTTCAATTCCCCTAAAGCCTCTATTTATAATCTGCCTCATCAACAAGAGACCAATCGAACACAACAACAGCCTATAAAGAACAACAGACAGAAATATCTCTCTCTACGTGTCATAATGGGCTGTTTATCCAAGATGGCCAGGAGGGTTTGTGCATTGTGTTTCTTTTGCCCTTATTAAAACTCAAAAAAAAAAAAAAACCCACAACCTAAATGAAACTATACATGGTTTTAAGAGCCACCTTTTTTCTTCTTCTGGCTGGCAGGTGCGGTGGCTGCAGAGGCCTTGGGCTGCCCTGGGGGAGTGCTCACAGGTGTGTCCCCTCCTCCAGGACTGGATGAGCCATCACTGGAACTCTTGTCCTTCTTGCGTTGCTCACGCTTCTCCTTGTTGCTGACTTTGGTCTCCCATGTGCCTGAAAAAGTAACATTGAGTGCATTGTGAAACTGAGTTGCAAAATACCGCAAGGGTTCATTATGGGATTAGTGAGGAAATATGGTATGGATTAGGCAGGATAAAGGAATAGATGCTGACTTTATTAAAATACATACTTAATATATTTTGCTGAGAAAAAGAGTATAAGGCAGACCCCATTTCACAGATATAAATCAAGTTGTTTTTTTGTTTTAACCAAGGCCACATTTAAATTAATTAAAAAAACAGCAGAGAAGTGAGTCATTCCCTATGTCGTGCAATGGCCTGGTTACTGAAAATGCCGGCTCAATAAAAAAAACAAAAAACAGGCCTCCTCAAATAAGTGATAACATACCCGAAATCACATTGAAAAAAAACAAAAAACAAAAACATAATAATATTTAATATTAATTAAACATAATATTTCACCTTCTTCTGGTTCTTTGCCATCTGCAGTCACCGTCTTAGTCTCCTTTACAGCCTGTTTGGCCTTTTTCTTGGACTTCTTTACCTGGAAGAAGAGAAATAGTGGGCATGCATTTGGAAAAGGAAAGCCAGTGTATCTGACAAAAACAAAAATGGAGATGCTATGCAGCACATACAGTATGATTTGTATGTATGTATGAACAGCACGCAGACTCAACCATGGACACTCAATCAAATCACCACGCTCAAGACATGACTATTTATAAGTGAAACTACATCCACTAAATCTGTTACATGCCCTTTCTGTAAGCACTATTCTCTCAAGTGTATGCACAATTACATCTTCTGACTCCAGCACCTTTAGGACCACAGATTGCTTTATTTTGTAGTATTCAGAGGGTGGAATTCCATGAAAGGCTACACCTCGTGCTGTCCTAAACCAGGAGCCATCCTCCAGGACTTTGCTGCATCTGCAGAGTTAAAAACTGTAACCCAACACTGGCAGCTGGCCTGGTTACATCACTACAGGATGACAGTTTCTCAACTGATTTTCACTGAAGAGGACCCGAATGAATGATGGTTTTGACTTAAAAGCAACGGCAGCTACGCGCAAACATTTCTACAAACATAACCTGTTCAGGTCACATCACCATGCTGCAGTGTGTGTGTTGTTATATGTCTTTGGTACAGCAAATTACCTCTGCAACCTTCTCAGCCTTGACTTCTGGTGGGGGCGACTGGTGATGTGGCACTATCTCTTCCGACACAATGGCTTCTTCCTGTGGTTCAGCAACAGCTCTCCCATTTGACTGGGCTTTCTGGAAGGCACATATGAGGAAGAACAGAAATGTAGAGGGCCATGACAATTTTCATCGATATTCCTTCCAAGCATTCAACATGTAACACCATCCTAGGCTAGCACAGCCAGGTCAAAACTAGCTTGAAGCTAGATATGGTCTTAGCCACGACATGAGACTCAACTGTCACTGTGGTGTTAGCTTGACAGCTAGCCCTGCTAACGGTACGGCTATCAAGCTAGGAAAAGGTGTAGACTGGGTTTCATTTACGTGCCTTTTCTGCCTTCTTCTTCTTTTTCTTCGGTTCTTCGGGTTTGACAGGTTTACTGACACCTCGCTTAATTTCAATGCCGTCGTCAACGGGGCTTACAGCAGGTCGTTTTTTGAAGAGAGACCGGCAGGCTGAGGCCCATAGAGCGACCATCAGCACCAGCCCGGTACATGCCGCTAAGAGGATCACCCATGGCGGAATAAGCTCAGGCTTCAGTCCCAAATCCACGCCGAGCTCGGAGCGCAGCACCTCCAGGCCTCTGGACAACAGTTCATTCAGACGATTTGTAAGCAGCTTGACCTGCTGAGAGGCCGCGTCCTGCCACTGCTCCATTTGTATTGTTTCTCAAACAACAGACCGATTAGTCACGCTTTGCTTGCCGCTATTAGCTGCGCTAGCCTGCAGTCCTAGCTAAAAATAACGGAACGACTTCGACATGATGGAAGACAATAATTTCATCCCCTCTTCCGCCAGCAACATCGGCCTTGCCAGACAGCCAGTCAGCTAGCTAAATCTTGTAAAGACTGCGGTGACAAACTAAGTTAGCTAACTAGCCGGCAAGCTAGCTGATATCATCGTAAGATAATATGCCACCGTTAGCTGACCACAATGCATCCACTGTGACCACGAGTAAAGCAGGTTCACCTCATATGGCTCCGTTTTGACTGGAGGAGAAGCGTTGCCTTCACTGTCGCTTGTAAAGTGGGGTTTTCAAGCGTCTGTAATTGATATCCAAAAAACTAATTTAAACAACCACAATAATTGTTTTCCTAGCTATCGTTATTTTGAAGATAGCATATTTACTATGTGTGTTAAGTGGCAGACTGAAGAGGATTATGCTCAAGACACAGCTTTGCTTTATTCTGTTATTTGTTGAATCATATTAGACATCACTTGTTGACAAGGTGCTTTAACCCCATAAAACACACATCCCGATGTTTTGGTATTCATATAATCTGACTTTCCCCAGGTTTATTGACCGGGTACACGAAAGTACTTTTTTCAGAAAGCCATTTGAAGGCAACACAAATGGGCCGTGACAGCTCCAATGAAATGGGCGGGGCTACGATTTCTCCCATGCTGATTGGCCAAAGCCTTCTGTTAAAAAAAACAAAAAAAATCCTACTCAGTCCTACTTCAAAAACCAGCCTGTTTTTGGTGTCTTTTGTCAAATGCTTTGTTAAACACTATTACATTAACTGTGTAGTTTTATATTTCCAGCAATACAAAGGTTATTTTGTAAAACTTAACTTTAAGACTTTTTTTTCTACATTTTGTTTTATTTATATAATGCAAATACACAACAAATCTAGTGCAAATCAGCTAATAAGCACAATTATTAAAATACTACTAATAATACTAAAGTACCTATTACCCAGGAAACTATGAAGGGCTGGGGTAGACAACAGATTTAATAACCCTATCTGGTGTGTAGCAGGTCAACACTTAGTCACATTAATTTCAATTCTCACAACACTTAACAATAAAACACTGGGGGAAAAAAACACGACCGGACAACTTATTTGCATCCAAGTTTATTTTGAAATTCCCTACTCCCCCTGTACAAGAAAAAGAGGACTTTCCACAAAGGCAGCAGTGAACTGTCAGTGATAGTACTTTTCTAGGGAAGGAAAAAAACGTATAATCACAGTGTGTTTTCTTTTCTTCTTTTAAATACTTCTACTGCTGTCATCTTTGGCTGGGTTTCGGCAGACAGCTTTCTGTCAAACCACATTCCTGGGAAGCAAAGGTTGAAGCCAATAGAGCAGGGCTGTGGGCTTTACATTTTACAGTGCCAATGCAGGAATGTTCTGGACTGTATACCTCTTCTTCATTAAACACAAAAGAAAAAAAGAAAAACAATAAAAATTGAAATAAAAATAACAAGCTGTTTGTGTTCACAACACAAACAAATATTACCGCCTGGGGAGATAGCGACAGTATGTCGAATTTCATAAAATTGTATAGACAAAAAAATAAATCTACAAAAATGGAGCTAGGTAAATATTACACAACAGTAAACATGTTTTTCTTTTTTTCCTTTTTTTTTTTTAAACTCTTTCCTGTCGAACCTCTACACAAAACCAAAATTCTTGGTCTTAATGGCTAGCAGGAGTTTCTGTTTGAGTATCTGTTTTGAAGAATAGAGTGGCACGTAGAGACGTGAGATGCAGGTATTGGCTGTGGGGAGGTGCTGGTCGTCTGGAGGCCGGATGGTGATGGAGGGCATCGGCTGGAAGCCCTCCTCGCTGGCTGGCAGAGAAGGGCTGGAGGTCCAGAAGTACACCTGAGAACAAGGAAAACCATTAGGTCCATTTGCCATTTCCTTCTAAGGACCACTGTATTTCATGATGTTCAAGGGTGTCCTGGGATGAGTAGGAGAAAAAAAAAAGAGCTAACGAGAGGCTTTGAACCAACTTTGAACAGACTAAAGGCTCGTCTCCACAGGATGTAACTCTGCTACTTAAGATGTCCTTCAATTGAAACAGAAATGTGTCATTTAAACAATGCTGTGGCTCTGTAGAAGCCTATGCTCCTGCTACGCCACATGCACGTCATTACATATTAAAAAGGCATTTATTTGAGTATATTTTACTTGCACGTACATAAAAATAAGGTTGTAGCCCATGAAAAGAGTTTCAGTTAATGTATATCCCGATTCTTTAGAGCTCGCACAATAAATGTATGCTGTAGGTGATACCAAGGGCACAGGAGAGAAACAGAAGAAGCAGAAGAAAGAGTGAGAGAAATGAAACAGAAATGAAACAGAAATGAAACTAACACCTAACTGCTCCGGTTAGTTTTACCATTTTGAATGAGCAGCTCCAACAGGTGCAACCATTACAGACTGCAGTGGGGGTCTTGTGTAAGGTGGTTGTGCAATAACATGTTGTCAGTGTGACATGCCCAGACTTAAAAGGGTAAAAGTAGTGGCCCCCTCAAAGCCACCAAACCAGACTTAAGTGGTTTGAACTGACCGAACAATTTCTTGGCTAACACTTCTGCAAGCAGGGCTAAAACTAAAACACATGCAATGAGGTCAAACAATTTAATTGTTCCACAAAAATAGACTTGAAAAGTGTGCTTTAATATAAGACTGATGTGGCTAGCAGAGACACTTTGTTCAAGGGGACCTGGCAGAGAATGCTGTAAATTTTAATCTGAGTCTCAAGAAATGTACCTCATCTCATTATTGACAATGCTAAGCACTGAACTGCTGAGAGCCTCGATGAGTCTTTGTTTTGAACGATCATTATGACCAGAAAAGACTTACCAGATCTTGCCTCTCAGTCATGCTCATCTTCTCCACTATGGACCAAAACCAGCGTTTAAACTGCAGGAGTTTGTCTGCATTTTCTCCTGTTGGATGAAGGACAAGTCTTTGTTTAATATGTTACAGTGAAAATGTACAAAAGCAAATCTTTCATTTTTGTGTTAATGCCGGAAAAGAGAAGACAAGAAAAAGGACAGACGCTGACACAGAGCAGAGAAAATCCAGACAGTGCAGCGTACCAGATTCATCATTGAAGGACGTGAAGCTAATGAGCATCTGGACATTGACTTCCCCACAGCCGTTGACCAGAAGCCTGAAATCCTCGGCCGTCAGGTCCTCCAGGGCGTTCTTAGGAAGTACATCCAGCAAACCCTTCCTCATTGCCTATGAAAGACGCAGACACACGTCATCAATGGTGTGAACGCACACATTTTGGTGACAGACAAAACATTTCTCCGTGTTCCAAAAAGCAGACGCCATTGAGATAAGGCTTGGTGGAACACTGAACATCTGAGTATTCACAGCCAATTGAGAGGGAGTAACATTTTTTAAAAAAGTGTCTGACTTACATGGAGAGGTTGCTCAGCCACCACCAGCATCCTGTGCTCTGCATACTTCCTCACATATTCGTACACGTTGAGGGGAGTTACTGGCATGTTGACCCCACCAGACAGAAGCTCCACCTGAACCAGGAAGAGTGAGGCATCAACAAACACTTTATTTATGGCATAAACATATTTATCAGACATCTTGCCACTATGGCATTGAGAGTATTCAGATTTTGCTTTCAAAAGCTGAACCTCATGCTGTACGTTTACCATATATATCAATGTTCAGTGATGCAAATCATGTATATAACTGAAACATTGGTTGTTTTTCCTCATAAATGACTGATATTTATATTTTACATATCTATTTTATAATGATTGCGCCTAGGTTCTCACCAGTGTGTCTAGCAGCATGCTCAGGTCATTGCACCTCTTGTGTTTTTTCTAATGCAGTGCTATTTCTAGTCTGACCAACACGGGCTAAGAATTCATTTGTTAGCATTTAGTGTTTCAGTCTACATTTGGTCACAAAATGACAGCGTAGTCCTTTACCTGTCCAGCCCCTTCCTCTTTGCAGAGGTCAATGGCGAAGGCCAGGTCCATGGCGGCAAATACTGCATCTGCTTCACCAGCCTGAGAATGGCGGATCAGCTGCCGCAGGCTCTCATACATGACCGGGTCAAAGAATGCAAAGTCATGCCAGTTCACCTGCAGATTATAAATTAGATTAAGCAACTTCATTCTGAAAAGCACCAACATCACGTCTCAACGTCTTACTGTAGTTGCAAAAACATTATAAAAAAAACCCAAAACATAATTTCTCTTACCTTCCTCCCGAGCAGCACTTTGATGACATGTCTGTTCAACGTGATTGGACAGAGTTCATTCTGAAGCAGGCATAACCCCAGTATTCTGTAGAGAAAACACAAAGTTTCACTTGATGCGAGTCATTTTCTCTTCTCAAGATTTTGGTAAAATCAAGTTTCCATTTGACCAAATTAGCCTAATATAATTTCTCTTCATGTGTGACCAAACAATATGACAGTTCATTACCTGCCGATGTTACGGAAGCAGTTCAGCCTGGCTTCTGTATTCTTGCCGGGCCGAGGGGAGTAGAAGCCTCGCTTGCCAGGCTGGTAGAAGAGAGGAGCGTTGTCATCCCCATCATCTGGATCGTCCAGCTCCATGTCGACCACACTGCGGGTTGAACCATGACGCTTACGGTTCTCCTGCTGCTACAACCGCACAAGTGTTTCAGGATTATTATTATTATTATTAACAGAAATTAAATGAATAACTACATGTTGGGACAGTATAGTGGAGTGGAAACAGAGATGTTGAATTTACTTGTGCTTTCTCTGGAGCCTCCAAAAGACCCAGGTCCAATATGCTGTCAGCTCCATTTTCCCTGGAGGAGTCGGACACAGAGGGTGTATAGTTAGTTTATTAAACTTCACGATGCAGGGACATTTCATTTTGATATAATTTGCTGTCTGGTAATGGTCACTGTGTTTAACATATACTGTATGTCTGTGTGACAAATCAGGTTATGTTACCTTCCATGTGCAATGAGAAGCTCCATGGCCTCCTCCACCCTAGCTCTGAGAGAATCCTCACTGGCCAGCAGCAGCAGCAGCTGGGCAGGGGACAGCTCCAGCAACATGCCCGTGATTTTACTGGCAAACGCCTGAGGAGACAAACACACAGCTGGTATAGTGGTATGGCAAAGGAAACCATCAATTGTTCCAGTTAGACTGGTAGTCATACATATAGTTATACAGTAGAGTAGTCAAAGTATGTTTCCACTCATTTGAAAATTGATGTGGCTTAGTGACGGCAAAGTAAAGGTCACGTGCCCTCTAAAATCAATGGATTTCTCCATCTTGCTGTTTGAATGTTTGCATGTAGTTTCATGCATATCTGGTAGTAGTCAAGATGTGGTGACCTGTTCTGAAATTTAATAAAAATCTGTTTTGGTTACACAGAGCTTTGACGGATGCAGATGATATATTACCGGTTGCATTGCGTGAACACGGGGGTAAAGCCTTTCACCCAGGGCTTGTCTGTGTGCAGGCAGGGGGTCGGGCTCATCACTGGGGTTTCCCTCTGATGAAGGCCTGAAAGGCCTGGTGTCTATGGACAGCTGCCTCCTTGAATCTCTGTAGAACACAGAACAGTTTCAGTCTCACATAGCACAAACGCAATTTGTTTATTGTAAAAGGGGAATATATGCATCAAGTTGGCGTTTACCTGTCTCGGTCTCTCCGAGATCCCGCTCGAAGCCCTCCACTTCTCCTCTCCCTTTCCCGGTCTCTGTTTCTCAAGCGCTGCATTAGATCTACAGACACAAACACACACATTGAACAGAACAAGTTCACCTTTGAGTGTATATTTTTTATGTAAAAAAATATTGTTTTACTCGTGATAACTGCTTCAAGCATCACAAGAGAACCATTGAATGTAACAATGAAATCAAGTTTATTGTCATTAATACAGTATAGTTTCTATGTATTGTCATACTTGAATTGTAATCGTGATGACACGTACTGCTGGCCTGCATGCCCTTGCTGACACTCTGAACACAGTCCAGATTGGGCAGCTTATCGTTGGAGAGGAGGGCCAGGGCGATGGCCGTGTAGAAGCTGCGGGCCACGCCGCTGCCCTCGCCCGGCTCATCTTTGAAGGTGACCTTCACCCGGTGCACAGCCATGGGCGTGGTTGTGCAGCGCCTGCCAAAGTGCGTATTTAGCTGACGCATGGTCTGCTGTATTAACTGGTCACGATCCCGGTCCACCTCCAGGGCCAGGTCACGGGACTGCAGGTTCCGCAGCTTCTCCATCTCCCGACGGAACTTGGATTCCTTCACCTCAAAGCCACCCAGCTCTGTGAGGATCTGGGATTAACAGCAAAAAGGAAAAATCATCATGAGGCCGCTCTCCAACATCTAAGCCACCATCACCCCTAAAATATTTCTGATATTAGCACTGAATCAAATAATTAGAGTTGTTAATATGCAGCTCTATACATCTTTAAGCTGATTGTTAACAGAGTTAGCAGACCAACCCAAGGCAAACACACTGGTAACTATTGGATGTATATTCCACAAGTAGTAAGAAAGAGCACTCTATTGGGTTGTTGCTCACTTTCTGCTGGGAGTGTATGTTATGTGAGGTAAGACTCATTGGGATATCTCTTAATCTATTTTCAAGTAAAAAAAAAAGTCTGTTTGGGAATTAAAAGCATTTATATGAGCATAAATAGAAGGGACAAGTTTACTGAGTTTAAATGAATATTCAGATAAAAATGTACCGATCCAGGCTCGGCTCCAACATCCTCCATGAAGACACGACCAAAGAGCTCCAGTGACAGACGCCAGCGGCCTAGTAGCATGTCATGTGAGATCATCATCCCCATGAAGCTACAGTGAGGTCTGGACAGACAAAGGAGAAAGGGGCAGGACATGTAATGCTGTAATTGTATTTTACTAACATATTAAAACAAAGTGATAGTATCTTCGATCGGAGGCTTCACCGTAGCTAGGCCGACATGACATGGCACAGATCAGTGTTTGGTACCTGAACGATGGGAGAGGAGGACCGTCACTCTCAGTGAGGCCAATCTCAGCAAGCAGGCTGCTCTTCAGCTGGGCAGCGAGGTCATGGGGTGAAGGGCCTGGTTTTGAAGCCTCCATCTCCTGCTCTGCCAGTGACTGGTTCCCAGTGCTCCGCTGGCCAGTTTCCATACTCATCACATTCTTCAGGTTGGCCGAGTAAGACATCTTAGTGGGCAGGATCTGTTTTCAGGGGTTCAGAGTAGTTATTTAGTAATGTAGACAGTTGTCTTGAGGTGACAGTGTGATGGTGAAAGAATGGAAATATGGAAATGCGACACAGAACACAGGCTGTGTTCCAATATCCACACTTGAATTCCAGTGTTAAGCAAAAAGGCCATCCAAAATATCCATTATTTCTTGCTGTCCATTATCTCCAACACTCAAATACCATTGGAAATAATTAGGAGGAAATAATGAAGCCTGGATAGTTTTTACAGATCTCTACTTAAAAGGTTAAAGGTTATTTCAACATTTCAATGGTGTTTGTTATGCGTGGATATTAGAACACAGGTGCCAGAGTGTTTGTCCAGTGAAGAGGGGTGGTATACCTGAGAGGGGGAGGGTAGAGAGGAGCCCATGTTTACCTCCAGGCAGTTCCTGTCCATGCTTGCCTCAGCCAGGCCTTTGGTTGCCATGTAGGAGGAAGAATACAAGCCCTGAGAGGGACGACCGAACAGATCCTCTTTCCTGGCATTAGGCTGTTAGAGAAGAAGCAAAACTAAGTTGAAGCCAAAGATGCCTTTTGGCCATTATATAAAATTGTAATAACGCTTTTGTCAGTCTAGCTAATGGCTGTATGCTCCGTCTAGTGTTCTACTAGCCCTATGATGTATCCACTGCTGGCTAGCACTACTCCTTATACCACAGTGAAAACAGACACAGGCTCTACACAACATCCATATTTACGTTGAGTGCGAGCACCTAGGTCAGGTCAATTGATCCGTACATTGCATCAGTGTCACTGGATGGCATGGTGTTGCATACTTAGCATGCTGTTAAGTGTAAGTAGGTTGGGCGCCGTGTATCTTTAACCCTTCCATCTTCACTGTCTCAGGAGAATCCTGAGAATCGCACAAAGAGACGAGACCGAGCGACAATTCTAACCTGCAGGAGGTGGGGCTGGTCTGCCAGTGGAATGGCCTCAGCCAGGGGAACATCGAAGGGGTTGGGTGGGATGCAGCCCAGGAAGGTCATTGAGTCAGAGCGACGGAAGAAGGGGTGGTTCTGACCCGTTTCAGCTGGAACTGGGTCCTCATCTTTGTCCTGCAGAGTTGAACCTGGGGTGAAGCAGAAACAAATCAACTGTCAGCACACACGTTAAAATGACCAAGCTGTTCTTTGATATTTATTACACACTGGCTATCATTAAATATTAGTTTCCTGGCTTACTTTGATTGGTGTCCTCATCGTTCTCGTGTTCAGAATCCTCATTGTCCAAACCTAGATCCAAAATCTCTCGATTCCTACAAATAAAAGTTAAAGTGGATAAAAAACACTTAAAAATAGTTTATGTACACATTTTGATTTCACACTTGCTTTGGGAACGTAAACTTCAGTTTCCCATGCCAATAAAGCCCCTTTAAATTGAATTGTTATGTAATGTATTGTGTAATGTAATCAAAGAAGTCTTAAAGCCATGGTTAAACAAAGGGCTTAATAACCATTGTTCCTGCTGTTTGCTTTGTCAAGCATGACAATAGACAAAATAATGTGAACAATGTGCAGATAATTCAGTTGTCTAGTGATGCAGATTTCAACCCATAACCACAAATTCAAGAAATGACAATTGCAAACCCATAAATTGTGGCATTTTTCTTCTTTTTAGTTTCAAACACAATAACGCTGCCGCAGAATTAAACTCTGCTTTCTAACATAAAGAGAGCATTTTCCCTTGCTGTCTTCATTTACCTCTTTCTGTCCATCTGTGGGGTGTCCAGAGTAGTCTGCTGGTTCATGGCCTTAACCCAGTAGATGAGAGCCTGGAAAACGTAGGCCACATGTTTCAGTGAGCACACGTCCAGCACAGGTAGCACGTCAGAGTGCTCATCGTTGTGGGAGCGCATCAGTGATAAGGCGTAGTTCAGGAAGTCGCCCCGCGCCGACATCATACCCTGGCGAGCTGTCAGCAGGGTAGCTGCTCTCCTGAAACAAATACAAAAACACAAGTGAGAACATTGTAAAATGTTCTAATGCAGAAATGCACAAATACGAAGGTCAATACAAAGACTCTTTTGTGCATGCACAGTTACAAGTGAACTTATACATTTATTTATTTTGGGTTTTTTTTTTTTACCTGCGTCCTTCCAGGGTGCGAAGGCTGGCCTCCTCCCGAGCCGTCATGCGTTCCCTGCGAGCTGAGTGCTGAGAGGCGTGGAGCGGGTGACTGGGGTGACCCGGGTCTCCGGCAGACGACAGGGCTGAGCCGTATCGCAGCTGAGCTTCGGTGGAATCCATGATGGACACCATCCAGTTCCAGGTAGGAATCAGCTTTTCTTCAACATAGTTCTGGTTCATCACATAATTTTTTATAAAAACATGATATTGATCAGTCAGTTGTCCACTGCCTAGGATAAATACAATGCAATTCAATCATATAAATTGACAGGAGATGGAAGTCGGCAGGGATCTCCTCAAACAATATTTTGATTCTGAAGGTGAATCTTCAAGGATTTCTGGTGCTGTACTGCTGAGATTAAATATTACACTTATTTTGTGATTGGTCTTTTCAAAACAACTGAAATGTGTTTCTTCAAAGTGTATGCCCAGATAAATATGAGTGATCTCTGAACCAGATCCTAACATTCAGCCTGTGTCTTCTATAAATGTCTAGCCAAGTGTAATTTTATATAGCACATGTTAAAGTTTCAAATCTATCTGGGAGAAGAAAAAAAAAAGATGGGAAAACAAAACACTGAGTATACAATGGGATGGCCGCTGAGGAGATAATATCAGATACTCAATTAAATGATGGTCATGGTAAAATAGTACCACCATATCATGATTACCTTTTTGTTTTCTCATCATATGCAATGTTTGTTTCGTTTTTATTTTAGAAAATAAAAAAGCCACAGGATGGCAGTACATCTTACCTGCAGGTTGACTGCATCCTGGTAGGTGAGCTTGACAGCGGCAGGGTACTGTGAGTAGACTAGATGGTTGTACTTGGGTATCAGACTCATGAGGTCTGAGATCTGTCTGATGACGATGCTGTAGGCCCTGGCCAGGCTGCTGGCAGATGTCAGATAGCTGCTGGAGTTGCTGGCCTCCAGAGCAGCCGCCGCCGCCGCAGCACTGGAGCTGATGGCACTGGAGCGACGCAGGTTGGTAGGGTCAATATATATTAGGCCGGTGGAGCTTGCTGTGAAAAAGACAGGGACCATAACAGGAACGATTAACATACACCGTTTTTGTCATTATTTTACAATACAATCCCAAAAACAAACAAAGCTCCACTGACCGGCTGGTGTTGAGGAGCTAGAGGGAGCACTTCCTGTGGCCCTCTGGCTGGGGGTGTTTCTAACAGCCCACTGCATGGAGCGAGGAGCCTGGGCTGCACTGTTGGCGTGAGAAGCACTAGTTGTCCTTTCCAGCGGCTCATCCAACAGGAACGTCTCCTGGTCGACGTCGTCGCTCTGACTGCTGCTGCTGTCGGAGTCACTGGAGTCATTGGACTGGGAGTCATCCTCTGAAAAGAAGGCAGGGACACTGCTGGCACCTTTAGAGAGGAGGAGGATAAGGGATGAAGAAAAAAAAAAACATGAAAAGGAGACAGGTTTAATGGCTTGTGTATTCATCTCACCTCCCTTTCACATCAGATTTATCCAGACAGGAGTGCGGGTTAGTGAATCACACCACTACAAGGCCATACAACACTAATATGATGGTGAACACTGAGGCTTTAAGTCAAAACGACAGCAGCACTCTCTGTTGATCAACTTGTGCTAAATAATATACATCATTTTAGGGCTGCCCCCTAATAATCGACCAAACCGTTAGTCGGTGAGAAGAGTCTTGGTCAACCAAGTTTTCATTGGTCGGTTAGTCGCAGAGAAAAAAAGCCTTAAACTCCATTCAGGAGCTGCACCTTCTCGTTCGGGCCAGGACAAAAGTATCAGGGGGGCGCTCGGTAAGTAAAAAAAAATACAAAATGGAAGTGTTTTCTGTTTTTAAGGTAGTGTTTATTAGTTGAAGATTGTAAATGTATATCATCTGTTAGACCTACCTATAGACTAAGTATCAGTGAATAATGCCAGTCTATCTTTGGTGCCGGCCAGGGGGAAGTTGACGGAGAAAAGAGAGGGACGATGTTATACTGCGTTGAAGTGAATGAACAAAATGTTCAGTCTCCCTGCTGGTTATTCCAACACATTCAGAATCATCGCTGCTTTAGTCGTTACCATCGTCGTTAACAGGCGCTCGCTTCATGTGTGCACTTATATTTTTGTATATAATAATGTAATATTATATATTAATATATGCAATGACTAGTTGACTAGGAAGATCTTTGGTCGGGGGCAGCCCTACTTCATTTTCTGCATTTTGTAAGATTATTGATAATGTCATTAGAGAGAAAGACAGCAATGTCTCAATTGTACTGAATATTCTATGTGGAAATGAAACAACAACATCATTAGTACAAAATAGACATTTTGAGATGACCAAGGAGAAAAAACACCACACCATTTGGAAAAGCTACAAGGTGATTAGTTTGTTATTTGGGTGAAAGAACAACAAGACTATGCTTGTGATGAGGGACAGTATTAGTTAAAAATGACACAATAACAGTGAAATGTGAGAAAAGGGACGAACTGAAGGAACTCTCAGCAGGAAACTGTGTATGCACTTTGCAAATTCACTCTTGCCCTGACATCTGTATATGCATTGAAGTAAAGAGGAGCTCATACCAAAAATAGGAAATGCCAAGGACACCCTACTGCCTGCAAATGAAATACATCGGGTATTCAGCCAGGGACCATTTTGTCTGCTGTATCATTAGCTCTCCAAACATAAATCCCCCACAGTCCAAAATGCTGAGTGCAATGCACTAATGATTTTGTGAGGACTGAATTAGTCTGTAATTCAAGGGGAAAAAAATGCACAGTGCAGCAAGACAGTAACGCAATTTCTAAGCAGTTGGAGCCTTACAAAAAAAAACAGAAAAGAAAGACACGTGACCGCATTTCCACAAAAAAACTCTAAAAAGGAACAGTACTTAAAAAGTGAGGAGAATGTTTTATAAAGTAACATGATTTAAAGGAAAATCTCAAATCTAAAGTGAAAGATTAAAAGCAGCTGTTGACCAACCTGCTTCAGAGCCAGCGGTGGCTGCTGTGACGACACTCCTGCGGCCGCTAGCATTATCCTGATTGCTGTGGTTACTTTCACTGTCACTCTCTGTTTCAGCTGCTGCCAGCAGATCCAGCTCCATGTCGCTTCCTGAAAGCAGGAACAAAGACGAAACGGATTCTTCACTCACCGTTGGCTGGGGTTTCAGAGTCAAGTAATTATTCAAAGCATTACGAACAACTTAATTCCCTTGCGTTCCTATAAAAAAAAAAAAGTCACATGCGTCTCACCATCCTCGTCGTGCTCGTCGTGCTGCCCTTCTGCCTCAGCGTTTTCCTCTCCCTGCTCCTCTTGGTCGTCATGATGGTCTTCCTCACCTGCTACTCCCTCCACGACTTCAACCTAACAGACAAACACAACAGGTCGTAAGAGAGAAAACTTTGCGGCAGGACAGAGCTATTCTAAAATTATACAGTAATAGGAGTAAACCAAATATTCATCCAAATCTCAGTGAAATCTTGCAGTGTAAATGAAGGCGTGGACCTCTAGGTGGCATCGTACATTCTTTGCAACTAGTCACCAACAGGCACAGTTTCCCTTGCATGCAAAGTTCATTATGGCCTTAATGATTTTATAATGAGGCTCCCCACCTCTTCCACATCTGCTGATACGATGTCGTCCTGCTCCTCGTCTCTTCCTCTGGCAGGCTGAGACTGGCTGCTGCGCCGCGGCTGGGGGTTCCTGATGATATAAGAGGCAGCTGTCTGGCTGGAGCTAGAGAAATTAAGCACAACACCACCATCAACCATCTTCTTTTCCTTTTGGTTTCTTCTCTCCAAGTAAAAACCTAGTGGATGACGTCAAGTCATATCTTTCTGCTTTGGCACATAACAACTCACCGATGTAACTTAAGCACATTTCTCAACACAGTGAAAATAAATGGCCAAAAACAGGAAAATAAAAAACAACACAAAACCAACTGACCTGCTGGACTGGTCCGGTGAGGGTCTCGGAGGCAGCGGCTCGACAGAGAAGAGCTCCTCGCTGCCCTGAACAGCATCAATACTGGTGCTGGCCAAAGTGAAAGGAGCAGTGGGTCTTGCTATACCCATTCGCACGGGGACAATCAGCGACTCTGCTACATTGCACAGCTCCTCCACGGCGTAGGGCAGCAGAGCTTGGAACACTCGCCGACATTTCCCAATGGGCTGGGGGATGAAGTTGCTGCGTGAAGGAAATTGAGAAAAGACAAAAACAGCATTTGTATGAATTCAAAAGACCATATCGAATCACACTGATCAATGAACCGGCTCGGTCCTGCCACACACTCGAGTTACAATTAACTCATAGAGCCTTTGTCTAAAAATGTACTTGAAAACCTTAATGCTGCGTGTTCTTACTTTTTCTTCTTGGATGAGGCCATCTCCACGCTGAGGATGACAAACACCCGGGCGACAGAGCGTAGGAACCTCCTGGTGACATTGACTGCCTCCTCTCTCCGGCCAGGAGTGTACTTGTTCTGCAGCTCCTTTACTAATGTACCCAGTAAGGTGTCTATGAACTAGCACAGAACAGAACAACATCCTCTGATGATCAAAATACTTCCAAGTGCAATAACTATGAAAGAAAATGCATTAGCACTGCGTAGACGCTGAGGAGGAAAACAATCATCTTAGACAGACTTACAACTGGACTTACAGTGATGTCAGGAGCACACTTGACGATTAGGCAGTGGGTGAAACAGTCAAGGCGAATGGTGCCACTCTGCTGATTCAAGTAGACCTGCTCTTCAGGCAGGAGGTGGGCAATTCTGCTGCTGGCACTAAGTCTAGGACATACAAAAAATACAGAGGAGATCAAAATATTGGCTGTTACTGAACACTGATCTGTATACCCCACTGTGTGGAGGGGCAAAGTAACATAAGGTTGGATGACTGATTCAAAAACAGCAAAAATATCTACTTTCAGGCCTTTGAGCACACCCAACTAAGCGCAGTCTGTCAAGCTCCAATTACCAACTCTTAATGCGGTTTTGCTTTGATACTCACGGGTCTTTATTCTCCTGCGAACCAAACATGATCATAGACTTGAGGGCGTTCCAGTCCTGCAGGACCCTCTCCAGAGCCAGCTGAGCAAAGCGGGGAGGTTCCAGGTCATGGTCTGGCATATCAGAGTCTGAAATAGGGGAAAGGAGAATAATGCGTTCATACACCAGGCGCCTTGAAGTAATAATGTTGTAAGAAGTTGCAGCCTAGACCACTGTTAGTACTGCACTGCTGGTTAAAGGTGGGTAGTATGTGAGAATGCTCCTGAACCTACCTTCTGCATTAGCAGCCTTGCGGTTCCTGTCTTCTCTGATGCGTGGTGGTCTGTACTGACAGTGCTCAACACTCTGCCTAGCAACAGTCTGCACCAGGAACAGTAAAATATGCTCACCCCTGCAGATGGAAACGAAAAGTCAATTAATGTCATTGTTTTCCCCCTGGTTGCACAATATGAAGTATCTTCTGAGTATAATAGTATGCCAAAATAATATGGTTACGCCTGAAATTCACAGTTACTTGCCAATTGTAAGTACCACAGAAATCTATTCTATGTGAGGTGGTCTTACCTGCTATTTGGTGTCGTAACCAGGTTGGTGGTTGTGAGTAACCTGTACAGCAGATCCAGGCGAGCAGCCTTCTGGCCAGCGATCAGCGTTTTACACTTACATTTCTCCCAACAGTCACAGTATGCTGTAGGGGAGGTCCTTTTCAGCCTGGGAGCGAATAGAAGCAAATTCATGGTCATACATACAACATACATCATGTTAAATATGGGTGATGAAGACTGAAACCTTTGCAAAGATGAAATAAGGCCACACTCAAAACTCCGACTTACTTGCAGTCATGTCCTTTGTGACAGACCCTCGCACACTCAGTGCAGCAGCAGAGGGACTCGAGCAGACCACAGGTCCGACACTCAAAGATATCCTAAATACAAAGTCATTGTGTTGAGAAATGTCAAAGTGCCAACTTTCAACTGAACATTATATATTAAAGAGTATAACAAACACTGTCTCCAAAAGTAGAGAGGTTCCACTTGTGTAGTGAAAAAAGGAGCATTACCTGAAGCTACCAAAGTTAGCCTGGCATGTGTAATATGTTCGTGCTCACTATTTTGGTGCCTTCTGGAAATATTTTAGTCTGCTGCTTTAGTAGCAGTAATTTAATAAGTACCAGAAAGCCACGTAGTTTTTAGGCTCATCGAGTATCGGTTGCATAACAGTTTTTTAAACATCAAAATTATTACAGAAATTCCCATCCTTAATAGACCTACAACACATCACTCTTTCTGGTGATGAGGGTTCTTCCTCGAAATGTCATCCTCTGGGGCTGACCTGGTTAATGTGCTCAGCTCCAGTCCATGTGAAGCTGCAGGTGTCGTTGCAGCAGAGAACATAGAGGGGCGAATCATCTGGGTTGGTCCCGGAGGGGCAAATCATTTCCATGAACACAGAATCTGCATCCTCCTTCTCTGCAATGCCCGGGTCACCCACTGTGTTCGAGACATTTGAATTAAAGGAAAATATGGAAACTGAGGAACGCCAGTTATAACATGTAGTTAGCTGTTGTAAGCGGGACAGCAAAATAGGTCAGGATTCACATAACACGTGGACAACCTCCAATGTTCCAGCTGTTACCTAACCACTTAAAATTACACCAGATTCACAAAATGTATGCTGTTTTCTCAGAATGTATTCACAGAGGTGATGGCTGTCTGGTCACGCAAACTTAATTTACCCTCCCCCCACCCCACCCCATTCACTTTGTGTCAGCACCACATTACAACACATGTATGGCTGCCATTTAAGTACAGGTTTGCAAACGGTCTCCCTTCAAATGACAAACCAGTTTACAACAGAAAGCAGACTGATGACTTATTAACTTACCCTTAGCCATTTTCTGAGCAGCCTCCAGCACAGTGATGGCTGCCGGGTAGGCTCTCCCACTGACTGCCAGCATGAATGGGGTCATTCCACGGGCATCCCTGTTGAGCAACAATATACATGAGCACTTTAGACGGTTACAGATAAATGAGGACAATCCATTGTACAAGAACTTTGTGTTCAGTAAGCATGTATGCAAGTATGATCATGTAGGAATATAGAATCGTACTTGGCAGAGAGTAGCTCCCGTAGGTGTGGCCTCAGAACAACACTGTCACACATCAGCTTTAGGATAAGGTGGGCGTTGGCCTTCCTGTCTTTAGATTCAACCACAGATGACTCAGTGGACGGCCCTGCTCATGTGGAAAGGACAATCCATTAGATGACAAGACACACACAGTATACAGCTGATGGAATCATACTGAGAAGTACCCGAATGTCATATTTACCCACAAAAACGTATTTAGAATTATTTCTCCTTTAGAGAATTTAAGAGAAGATATCGTTATCTTAGCATATATTTAATAACACCATTTTAGGAACGGTCAGTCATCGTTCTAACATGAAATACCAGACCAATGCAAGTTTAACATTTCCTACCCAAAGAGCAAATAACAACTGGACTTCCTGTTATGACTAGACATCTTGATTTGCAGTGAAAAACATTCACCGCATCTCAAATCCATACTACATACTGATTCTAAGCAGGTTTTTGCCAAGTAAAAGTAAAAGTGACAAAATAAAGTATTCTCAAAGCAGACAGAAGACATTCTAAATACGGTCGACTTTCGAGAGTGCTGTTGATAAACACTATTCTCCCACAAGGCAAGGCACCAAGGAAACAGGAGTTGCTCACAGCTGGGAAAAAGATGAAATAAATTGTGGGTGGTAGTGAAACGTCTCCAAATATTCTTTATTTTAAATAAAAGTTTAATTGGCATTGACATTCCAAAGCCGCAGTTTTCTGTTAGTATGTAGCATTGAGTTGGGACAAAGCTATTGTCTCATCCTCATTCCTCCTCTATGATGTAGATGTTACATACCTGGTATGGTGGAGGTGCTGGGTCCCTGGCTGGTCCCAGTGGAGGCCGTGGTGAGTGAACCCACAGCTGGTGCTAGAATGAAGTCAATGTCACCATCTGTTCATAAAATAAAAACACATTCTCATTTAAATGAATATTTTTTGTTGCAGTGACACTGTCGGTCAAAAGGGCTCTCAAGACCGGACAAAGATAATCCTAATTATACAGTCTTGTATAGGTGCACTGACCAGGGTCCATTGGTGGGGGGTCAGGGACCCAACTTGGTGGGGCAATGGGTGGGGACACAGGGTCTTGGTGGTCGCTGGATGATGGGCCAGACTCATGACGGCCGAGACCTGCCGCTCTTAGAGACCTCCGCATCATCTCCCTCAGACGAAGCCTGGTAACAACACACAAGAAATAAAACATGGCACAGAAATTGAAATCAACAACATTGCTTGTGTTTTTATACAACTGGAGATGCTGTTCCTTTCTTATAGGGAGCCTTGTGTACTCTAAATGACACCTCAAAGTTTTCTGTACAGACTATTTTTCCTTATATATTCTGTGTAGCGCAGAAACGGTATAACTAGTTATTTACCCTCTGCTGCTGGAGGAGCCAGTCCTATTCCCAGAACTGTTGCTCGAAACCACAGAGATGGCATTGGCAATTGCCTCCACAGCTGACAGACGCTCTGCAAATGTGTTTCTCTCCGACCTTTCAGCTTCTGAAATGAAACAGCACGGCCACTTATCGTGGAGAAGAGAGTCTTGGGGAAGCAGGCAATCAAACTGATACAGCTGAGCAGACTTGAAAGTAGAATTGTGCATTGTTCTTACACATTTTGCATTTTTCTAATAAAGATTGCCAAAACTGGGACATTGGGGACTAAACATTGTAAAGAAAAATTTAATTGTAACCAGAACATTAAGATAAACTACTTCTAGCTCTCAGACAGATCCTGACATAGATTGTTTAAAACGCCAGCTTACCTTCCTCTTCTTTGGTCTCCTTGTTACTAACAGGGAAGCAGACAGAGACGGCGGCGTGGAGGATGTTGCGATTTCCATCACAGCGATGATCCAGAAGTGCTCCGAGGGCCTGGCTGCCCTGATCCAGCAAGAAAGCCTGCTCAAGGTTCACCAGGTACTGCCGACATGCCTCGTAGTCACAACGCAGGACATGCTGCATCAGCGTCTGTTTCTGAAAGACACAAAAAGGATGACAGAGTACCGATTAGTATCACTCATTTGGATATCTTTGATGTTTCACTGTGACTCAGACGGCATTGCTCTTTGGTGCATATTCATGGGTATATAAATGTGATTGAAGCCACCACACAAACTGTTGGGGTGGTGTTTTTTTGCAAGGTAACGCTGTAACTGAGTTTCAAAGGCACAGAACAACACTAAACACATCTACTTGTTCTACTTGTAAATTGTTTACATTGTATTTAAAAAGGTCGTGTTTACCTCAACAGCCATTATAATGATAGCAGCTTTCTTTTTAATTGTGGAGTTAGAGGGGAGATTGGCCAGAGAGTGCACCCCCATTCCCAGGCTGTTTATAGGTGGCAGGTCCAACCAATCAGGATCTCGAATTCCACCCATGCAGTCTTTGGCCATCGGGTAGATTGTGCCATTTCCATCTCGGAGGATGATGGGAGATTCCTGGAAGAAAAATGATTTCAACATTTAAGATTTGTATCTAGTAAGGCTCTCTATGATCTGTCACGTGCAAAACATGTCACCAATATGGGAGATTTATCTCACCTGTCCTGCAGTAAAGATAGCCACATTGCGCTCACTCTGCCCCAGGAAGGCCAGGTTACTAGTGGGGAAGTTATTCTCTTGTTCAGCTTTGCCTGTGGCCAGGTCAAAGATACAGTACCTAACCCAGTTGCCAGTTTTCAGCACTGCGTGGACTCCTGGAAGATGGAGAGATATTTAAGGGCTGGAGATACTCATCTCCAAAAAAAACTAAACTACAGATATTAAACAAACTGATTAAGCATACACTGACATACAGAAACACAGACAAAGGCCCACCTTTGGAGTCAACATTCACAGCCAGAATCTCTGCTTTTTCTGGGATACAGAGCTTTTTAGGAGTGCGCTGAAAACAATCAGGAACTTTAGGAGTCCCACCAGTTTTGACCACCTGTGAGTAATAGATTGAAGATAGATTGAAGGAGACAAAAGATGAATAAATACAAATGTCAGGAGGAGAGATGCGAGCACCTGGACAGATATGTTAACTCTGAACTCCAAATACTGAGATGGAAACAAGCAATATTAGATCAATTTATGTCCATACCTGCAACTCATCTATTCTGAGGAGCCTGCAGTCCTGCAACAATGATGACGGGTCTGAGTCAGTGGGAGCAGCTGAGCTCTGGTTGCTCATGCTGCTTGATGTCCCTGGAAACTTCACCGCAACATACGCGCCATCCACTTTAAGCACCTGGGACATATGAAGGTAACAAGTTGTGAAACAGACGTCATGACATAGAAAGGCCAGGAACACATGATTGACAGCAGGATCAGGGTGTAGCCAGAGACTCAAACACCCGCATTACATATTATTCCAAGATATTACTACATTTGCAAACTTTGATCTTGCACCCACCTTTCCAACAGGGACGTTTTTAACGTCCTCCACAAACACCACCTCCCTGAGAGGCCACTGCTCCTCGTTCACCTTCTCTTCCTCTTTGGGAGCCGGGGTTGAACGCCTTCGCTCTGCAAGTGGTAGGACATTAACTTTTAGAGACAAAATATTCAAATAACACATTTGGTTATTGTTTACATCGAGGAATGGCAAATGGCTTAGCATCATATTCCCGATTAAGACAGCAAAAATATACTTATGACCATGCAGGGGAAATTAATTATCGAATCAGCAAGCCGTATGGTTCATATGATAAGGGGAGGTAAAAAGGAAACCAAATACACCACAGTATATACTGTGAGCTGGTCATACTTCCTTTACAGGAAAACAGGCAGGAGGAAAAAAACTTGCTGATAAAAGCCTGTGCACCATCTGTTTCAAAGTCAAAGGACTAATGAGAGCACAGAGTGAGGAAGAAATTGGTTCTGTGCCTGGGAGATAGAGAGGAAAGTCAAGACTGGAGTGTTTTAGAGAGAGCTAGAGGTTAAGAGGGAGAGATAGCAAGAGAGAAGATGACGTACTGTAGGGCAGTGAGGCACTGCTAGCAATGGAAGAGGTATCACTGCAGGTAGACGCTGGGGAGGGAGGAGGACCCATCTCAGTCTTCACCAGCTCCGGCTTGCTTTCCGTCCTATGGGGCAAGACCAAGATAGTGAGATGAATTTTACTTGCGATATCTAGCCTAGCTACATTCTGTAGCAAGATGGACTAAAGTCTGTCTTCTAATTGTAAATGAAGTGTACCAACACAAAATTATGGAAGACTAATCAGATCTTCAACATAAAAAGAAACTGACTTGATTTCCTGGGTCTTAGTGGTCTTGTCCATGTTCTTGAGGCTTTCTGGTGAGCGCAGCTGGAACCTGCAACTATCGTTCATGTTCCACACAGACTCCAACAGGACGCCCACTTTGGGAATCCCAGCACTGACAGAAAAGGCCACTGCACCGGCATGGTAGAGGGGGTTATTCCTCAAGCACACCTAAGGAAGGAGTACAAGGCTGATATTGAGCTCATACAGGACTCTTGAAGCAAATGTCTAAAGACAAACATGGAAGTCTCAGAACAGAAGTGGAGCTTACTCTGCCTCCGTCATAAAAGATTACATTCTCTCAAGCAGACAAAAACAATGAGAATTCAAAATTCTGTCTCACCTGTGTTCCCACGGTGATGTTGGGTATCGAGGAGATGCCAGCGCTGGACTTTGGCTTTTTGTTCTTGGCTCTGGCCTTTTCAAGCATCTTCTTCCGTTGACTAAAAGGCACAACACCCCTGCAGACAGGCGCAAGCAGCAAAGTGTCAAAACGTCCCTGACATTCATACCTTTCCTTGACATATACCGTTCACACTTTGTATCGACTAAGGCATCACTTCGTAATCCTTGCTAAATGTCAGGTCTTAAGGAGGATTTGCATTGTTGCTACAGGTCCCCATTGTGTATTTTGGCAGAAGACTGCTGACAGTCACAACAGCTTCATGTTCTTTGAAGTAAGGGCTGCTTGGTGTAAAATGTGTATTTTCATTTCAAGGGGGCTGTTACAATTCAGAAAAGGTCTTAAATCATGTTAAGTATGGTGTCTGTTCTCTGGCTATGTCCTCTTCCTATGTTTGAATAACATGAAAATAGCTATAGGCATGCCTTGTAGCACCTAATAAATGTAATGACAAAATGTGCAGCACATGGCAAAACATCAACAATTTGCTTAGATTGCAACTCTTGATTTACGGATAATTATCAACAACAGTGAAAGAGAAATGTGCCTACTGCTTAGCGTATGACTTTGATGAACGCCGTTACGCTTAGCAGGATAACAATGTTATGGTGACATTCCGCAGGTGATGTTATTGTTAAAAACAAAGAATTATAATCCCATTCAATGTAGCTTCATGGAAAAACATGTTTTCTTCTCACCACCAGTAGAGGCTATTCTCCAGCTGTGCACATGTGTAGAGCGCACAGCAGTGCAGTGACACCATACGCTCCCCCTGCAGCTCCGGGAAAGCCTGAGCACTGTGCTCCAGCTTAGAGGCCACTGTGCTCAGTGTGTCGTCCACCCAGGTTGCCACCTATACCGCACACACAAAGACAAACACAAGTTAATGAACAATTCATTAAATATATATGTGCAATGTTAGGAGAGCTGACTAGTAATTATAGAACACTGTATTTACTCAATCACAATCTTAATGTTACGAACTTATCCTGTGGTCAAAGCAGAGCACATATGTTCTGAGTTATGTTATGTAGAGAGGAACAACCATAATCTACCTTGTTGGTCTCTGTAGCCACAGTGGCTCTGATGCTATTGGCAGACATTAAGGTGATCTTCTCATTGGCCAGGCCCAGGAAGGATACACGTGGGTGATGAATGGAAGGATTCTGATGGGACAAATGACAGAAACGTTAGTAATATTTGGTGATATTATCAGTTTTCAGTGAAAAATACATATACAGAACAGTGTTTTGGTAATTCCATTTACATAGGTTGAATTCTCCACCTGTGCATTCCTGTAGGGTTCAGGTTCGCTCCACTTCCACTGATAAAGCTCTCCTTTGGAGCTGACAGCCACCAGCTCTGAGAACATGGCTCCGATGCTCACAAACTTCACACCATCCTGGAAAGAATATAAGATCTCAATAAATGTCAGGTAAAGCAAAACTGAACTCTAAATGTCCAATGAATTGAAATTGCGACGAGTGGACTCCAATCAAGGTGTAGAGACATCTCAAGATAATCAAAGGACATAGAATAAATCAAAGCGCCACTTGCAATGCCATAGCGAAGGTTTGTATTTCTGTTTCTTTAAAAAAGACATTACCTTGTCAGGCCACCACTGGAGCTCCTCTCCCAAGGAGACAGGGCTCTGGACCGGGATGCTCTTCTTGTCCAAACTGGGCTCGCCCTCACGGCTGGTGGAGCCTCGCTCCGTGTCGAACGAGGCCCCATCCAGCCACCGGCGCTCACGTAACCTCAACACAGACTCACGCTCACGCAACAGCTCTGAGTCGCGCTCTAAGGGAAGAAGGAGAACTGGTATGCAATAAGGTCACACCAGTGGGATAGAAGTAAGCCACTCTCTGGGAAAGACCCGTCAACATAGTTGTTAATAGAGAGAGAAAGATAGATTCTTTAGAATCACTATAATGCAAATCAAAATTGCAGTACTGAAGATTGAGTGGGAGTCTAAATTATACTGGTGGGTGAGTCAGTTTGCGCGCTCATATGTTAAAAATGTGAGGTAGAAGAGTGAATAGACAGAAAGAAAGCATGCATATGGGCTAAAAGTGGGCTAGGTAGGTTTTTAGAATAGACTGCCTTAAAGGGTCCCTGTTAAGACAGGTGGGCCTAGCGGGCCTTTCTCAGAGAGCTCACAGTATCTACAGCCATGCAGCATACAACACCAAACATTTATAGCCTGTAACACCAAACACCCATATTGTAAATCAAGCTAAATAGACTGAAAGTGTCCCAGCAAACAAGCTAAAACCATTTTATTTTACATGAATTTGTGTAAAACCTATACCTGTGTACATTTAGCAAAGATGAAAATATTTTCTCTACTATAAACAATGTTTAGTTTTCTTTTACATTAGCCCTACAGTTGTCTTGTCAAAATACTGCTTTGCTTGTCATTCAAATCTTAAGCCACTGGCAAGTTATTTTCTTACAATCCATCTCCAGACAAACACTGAAAAAAACACTGCCTTGCTTTCCCCCCCCCCCCGACTTGTCTACTGTGTTGTCTTATCTTTAATAAGCTATTTAAAGCTCCTTCCCAACAAACAAAAGCCATCACCAGTGTTGCCATCAAAGCCTCTCCAACACCCTGCCTTCCCTTTACTAGTCAGAGGCGAGTTGTTAAGTTACCTCTGGAGGATCCCAGGCGAGACAGTGAGGAGCGTCTAAAAGAGGGGTAGCCAAAGTAGCTGATATCCTCAGAGAACATGGCATCAGCATCAATAATCACACTGGGATGAGCTGAGTGAATGTCTGCGTCCAACAGGGACATCAGGTCCTCTGCATGGGACAAAGGCACAAAAGAATGCAAAGTTTAAGAAATATAAAAACACTTTCTTTTCATGAATTTGGCAAATACTGTCTAGACAATGATCATAATTAAATACTGTATTACAAGCCTATTTGTATTATAATGGGTTGAACTGCTGCTAAGCCTGCACTTCAATAACACAATAACATCACTTTATATAAGCCATTGTCCTTTCTGTCCCTATTTTCTGTTTTCTTTTTTTTTTTTTTTGGGACAAACCTCCAGGGAGGTAGGACTCGCTGGCCGTGTCGTCTCCATCATCTCCATCTTCATCATCCCGGCTCAGCAGGTTGTTGACGGCGAGGTTGACATCCAGGTTGGTCCTCTGGAGCTCCCTAATGATCACACTCCTGGACTTCCCCTGAAGGACTACCTGGGCCTGGGGGAAAGGTACAAAGACAACAGAAAACATTTTATTGAAGCTCACTTGTAACTGCACAGACACAAAGATACCAATACCAATACATGCTGAGGAGTTTGTACCTGAGTAATAAGTTCTTCGGGGATGACAGAAGCTGGTATGACAGGCTGAGGCTGGCTACCTAGAAGGCCAGAGCCACGATCCCTTCCCGTACGGATCACCCTGGTCTGTCGGCGGGAATCACGGGCGGCTGTTGACGACCTGCCCGACGTGCCTCCGCCTCCGCCTCCACCTCCGCCCCCGCCTCCTCCACTGCTGCCACCTCCTGCTCCACCTCCCCCTGCTCCTCCTCCACTGCCTCCATTTACACCAGAGCTCCAGCGACTCCTGTTACATACAGTGCAAGGCCATGGGTCAGACACAACTGCCAAAAACACCATCTGACTAACAGCAGACTCAAAACACGCACACATCGGGGTAGGAAGGTATTCAGCCTTTGTGACAGCGGAGATAGAGCAGTTTGCATCAGCAGCATTTACAGAAGGGAAGAAATTAACTGGTGGCAATTTTCCTAATTTAATCACTATGTAAGAGAAAAAGCTTTGATATAGTATAACAAATGCATTATGTACATATTTTAGATATTTACACTATTGTTTTATTTCAGTTCAACATTTAACTGCAAGGGTGCAAGTTTAGAGGATTATTCTGCAGCTCTTTCAGTTCTGCACAACTGCAATATCAGGACCCACAACAACTACATTTTGAAGGGGGAATCAATTCTCCAGTGGTTACCAATAACAAAAGCACTAAGAAAATGACTGCATACTGCAAATTTAGCAGAGTCGATGAGCATGGCCATGCTTTTTGGTGTATGCCGTTCTGTGGACACATATATTCATTACATTTTACAGCACCCTAAAGTTCTGTGGGGAATGCACCCCTTAACCCGCTGCAGCGTCAGTGCTATGCTCTAAAACACTGAGCTTTCGCAGGACCGTTTGTCTCTGTCAACCCTGCCACAACTTACCCAAGGGTGTTGCCTGCCAGTCTGCCAAGTGTGTCAGAGCCAGACAGGAACCAGGGCGGATCACTAGTCCTGCCTGGCCTGGAGCTCCTTCCTGTCCCTGAACCACTGCTCAACTTTGAACTGGAAACAAAAGATGGGAGATCAGTTACAAACCTACAGAAGTCCCACACAGGACCAAAAGACTTTCTTTTATTACCCGGGTTAACAGAAACTAAATTTACCCCAGGTATTTCTTAAATTATACCCCTTGGTTCAGGATTCTTTTTCTTTTTAATATTATACTATGAAACAGGAGGGGGTATTTTGGAGACTAGCATGGCAACACCCTTGGGAATCTGAATTGGCTGCAACTCATTCCTCCTTCAAGACTTTCCTTTATTAAAAGTTCTTGGGGTTTTGGGGCTGCGACTGCTTTCTCCTATTTCAAGATTTCTTATAGTGGGATGCCTTCTAAGTTTAACCAAAAGTAGTTTACTGCAGTATTCTTAACCAATGTCTTTTAAGTAGGCAGTTAGTATAAATGGTCTATTGCTGTGGCTAAGGAACTAAATTATCACAATTTTTCCAGTGTTTCATATAAACAGAGACTACAGTGACATTGAATTTAGATACTTTCCAACAAAATAATACAATCACATTTAGTACCATAAGGTAACGGAGGGCAAAGGAATACAGAAACAGGGATTCAGATTCTTCAGATACAATACAGAGAAACAGCACATTCAAACCAACAGTCAACAAGCTGACACAATCTGTAACTTATGTTACGTTTCAAAATCACAGAGGATCTAAGGCCCTGTTCAGTAAGCTGACAAACTTGCCAAAGACAACCTGCCATACTCTTTCCCGTAGGCTTCACAGCAGCCCACAATGGTGCTGACTGAAAAGCTATTAAAATTTGAAACCATCTCATCTTCTGCGGCATGGAACAAAACATGTGTTCTGCAGAATAGTTTGGAACGGGGTGCTCCTCAGCCTTTTACAGCCGGATTCACATGCATATTTAGCAGCTAGAGGGGCCTTGAAAACTCTGAAATCACTGTTGGATGTTGTTCTGCTGGCAGGATATCGACAACTATCAATGAGACATTCTCCAAAAATACGTGCGCATAGCCAAAACAAAACAGAGCAGCTAGTAAAAAAAAGTGGTTTTATTAAGTAGCGTACACGTAGGACAGCCATAAAAGCAACTGGCTTTCAGAAAGTTACAAAAACAATTTTGAAACTTTCTTGCTGTCGGTTGTTTGGTGTCAAGGTTAGAATAAAGGCAGAAGTATTTTTACATTGGCAAAACAAAATATGTCCCTGGAAGGCATGTAACTTTGGGGGGGAAACTCTCTATAGTGAGAAACACTTAATAGATATTAAGCACAACACCAAAGCATCAACCACTCCAACAGCTGCCTGTTGGAGGACTTTTTGGGAACAGATTTGATGTATTCAGATATATGCATCACTCCTGATAGAAGGAAATCTTTGTAGCAAAGAGCCAGGGTATTATTCTAGAAGTGAAACCATGTTCAAATGCTTCATATTCAGCCAAAAGGAGAACAAGTGCCGAATTCAAATCAAAGCAACCACCATCGGTAAGCCAGAGCATGTTCAGTGCATCTTGTGCTACACATCTCCATAAGCAGTCTGTTTTCCAACTCGGTGCCAAAGCTAAAACAGTTTCCGGGACAGATCCCATCATAAAGAAGTCTCTCACCCATCGCTGCCATCCGGTTTGCTGAGCTCCAGGCGATCAGGCTGAACAGCAAAGCTGATTCTGCACACACGACCATCCTAAAAGAGATGCATTCATGGTTTTTAGAGTCACGCATTTGACAAATGAAAACTCCTAAAGGAGGAAAAATCAGATGGTAATAGGCATGTTCAATGTATCAAATTAGGAATTAAAAACTAGATCAAGTCAAACATAAAACAACCTTTTGCCTTTCACACCTGAGCCTATATGGTAGTCTGTGTCTATACGCATACAAATAAACAAACTGAGGTCAATTACTACATGCCTCTTCAGTGCGTCTATAGCCCTGCTCAAACTGGATTAGCATAATTGGGGTGGTGTCCTGTACATAAACAACATATCTAATCTATCAAATCAATTTCTACAGCACCAGAGAGTAACACAGAAGCGAATTCTCTGGTGTTTTATATCAAAGTCAGTGATCATTTGACAGTAGTGACTCAGTTTGAATTGAAATCTTCCCATTATATTGACCTGTTTTTGGTGGGCAGCAAACACACATACACTCTAGACCCCTAAATGTTTGATTAATGCTAATGATGTAATGTCTTTTAGCATTACCTCAAGGAGAAATCCGGCATGGTTTGGACCGACGACACACTGTTTTAGGGTGGCCTGCTCCAGCAGACTAAGGTGTGGATGACTGCATTGGAAAAGAAAAAAAGCCAGATGAGACTATGTAAAGGAAAATAAACACAATCCTGTTTACAACAACTGATCAAATTAAGCAAAGCAGCTACAATGTTGATACAAACTCACCTGTTATAGCTGTATTTGTTGAGTTTCTCTGAGACTTCACGGAGCCTGACAAGAAGATAAAGACTATATTAATGCAAGTAAGATCTGTTTAAGACCTAATAAATGCAAGTTGTTGTATGCAATTAAATATGCAATGCTGAGAGACAAACTTTAAAACATGAACCACTGATTACACATCAATCATGTTGATTTCATCATATTAACTGCCAACATTTTACCCTAATACAGACAATTTAGGTGCATTTCAAATGGCTTCAACTTCCGTGCATCTTTATCTGAGAAAGCATAAAAATCTTTTTTCTAAAATTTAGTGTATAATCACTTATACAAATTCTGTTGAACACAATTGCCAAACAAACATGAGGCAAATTGGGTGCATCATAGCATCTGTCCCACATTAACAAATCTACAAAGACCATTAACAAATCTACACAGGACATTAATGATGCCACTGGTGACTAGATTAGAATGGTATACAAGTTTGGATTATTTTGCACTCAACATCAGTTGTGGCATGTGCCAGTGTGCTTGCTGCTGATGCTGAACATGTGAACATCTGTGTCACAAGCCGTCATCACACAGGATATCAGAGCACAGTCAGTCCTGAGTGAGTGAGACTTGAATCTGATGATGCCAGTGTTGAAACTTGAATTCAATAAAGTAGCAAACTATACAAAAGTGTATTTTGTTCTGGGCGTCAGTTATAACAATTTCAATTTTGGTGGTAATATTTTTTCTCCAAATATTTTAGTACCCATGAGCTTCAGTGGCTCTTGCTATGGAGAATATGCCAGCCAGAGCATATTTTAAGCACTTGCACTGTCATTGCATTAAGGATCAAGTTGCTGCACTGATTCAAACATAATCCAGAATTCTAAAGTGAACAATAAACACTGTATTTCCAGAGTTATAAAAAGATCAGAATAACAGAATTGTATGGTCAGTTATTGGATGTTTCACCCTGCAAGGCCCCTTGCCTTTTTATCAATTAACCAATTGTTTTTTTCAGAGGGCTGTCTCAGTTTTGTACTGATGAATCATTCCAGAGAGTTTCATGCCCATCTATGCCATGGAAGTATCCCATCTGCTAGTAACCCCAACATTGTCCACGTAGAAAATGAATTGGACTTTTACTTATCAAACCCCTGCCACCAAAAATATTTCCTCCCACCTCGCTACGAGTGCAAAGCAAGTGTCAAGCCTGCCACAAATGTCTCAATTAGTAATGTACCAAACACAATATATTCAAGGATTGCTGTCAACTTTTAACATGGTCTGCCTCTATCAATTTTCAAAGCGGTGAACATAATTTAATTGCCTGGCTGTTCATTGCAGTTCCTTGGAAATCTGGACAGTAAACAATGAATAATGGTAAATTGGACATTTATTTCCTGAAGACAAACCTTCTACACTCACATCCAACACAGGCCGACAATCCCACAGTGGCAAGTACAAATGAGTGAGACACAAATGGTAAAGCTAGTCTCCTCACAATACAGACGCACATTAAAAGCCCATGCATCAGTCCAAACACTACAGGAAGGTAAGAGAAAATGATTCCCAAAACATCCAGGTCAGTCGTTCACTAACATACCGGTCAAACAAATGGCAACACACTAGCACAACCACAAAGTCTACTTGCTTCAAAGAGCCATTTAAGACAGTTTCATTAAAGCACAGAAAAAACATTGTAAACATCCATCTCACTACAGGGGAATGCTATTTGAAATTACACTGTGCTTATTTAATGTATGTAAGCAGATCTCAGCTAGGTCAAACAAACCACTGGCAATTGGTTGAGGAAATCTGACAGGATGTTCATGCCAGACAAGCGCTTCTAATGAGCCAAGCTGGACCAAGCCTTTTTATTTCAGATAGAGGCACTTATCTGCTTTGACAACTGCAAGTTCCTTCATGGGGAAGAGAGAGGAGGGGGCCACCCAACAGCACATGGTGACTGTAGCATGCAATGGCATGCATGCCTGAGGATGAAACAGCCATGACCTCTTTAAGGAACTGATGGTCCATACCACCAAGATGCTTGAGAGGCTTTTTCAGTAAGCTTGGTAACCAACAGAGTAAACTGAGATTTCCTGTCAGTCAGACCAAAGCTGGTCCCCCAGAGTTTGATAGTACACCAACCTGGAAAAAAAGCCTTCAAATACTCTGAGCCTATATCCACTTCTTAATCTCAAGGTCATTCTAAAAACACTTCTCAACCTCTTTGTCTTTAAGTAGAACAGCTCATTAATCAGTTCAATCTCAATGGGTGATAAAAATAGATTTATCATAAATCACATGTTCTGCCAAAATACAGGTCACACACAATATCTTGGACCTTCCTTACAACTACTACTAACTAATGATCTCTTAAGATTCGAACTTTCCGAGAAGGGACCCATTAAACGCAGTGTGATGCATGCCAGCAGCATGTCACTACTAACAATATTATGTGCAATTGGAATCAACTGTGCGTGTATGCTGTTGCCACTTAGTATTTGGGTAACAGTGAAAGGAAATAAAATGTTGTATGATCATGTGAACACTGAGGAATCCAGCATCGATAATACACACTTTATAAGCCTTCGCTTGTCCCCCATTACTAAAGTAGATAACAGGATTAATGTGAATGCAATGTTGCTAACTCAACTGTGCTTCACTGCATATTTTAGATATTTATCTCGGTGCCCAATGTAAAAAACAGACAAATTAGGCAATTATTTCCAGCGATGTTAGCAAGCAAATTGTGCCATTATGCTTTCAAAAATACCCTGACGCAAAAGACATGGAAACAAAAATATTTGGCTTTGTCAAGAGCGTGGTAGCGAATTTGCTTGCTAGCATTAGCAGCTAGCTACCAGTTAGCTGACGTTAGCTACTTCATTGATCATGATTATCAACAAGACGCCCACAAAACAAACAGTGACACACGTCAAAAGAGTGCATATGTAATTTATAAACGAAATATGGTATATTTCCAACAACGCTGTGTTTTACGACCTTTATTTCCCTCTCTTTTCCCCATCCCCCAACCCGCATTGTCTATCTCAACTTTGACTGTGAGCCAATCCTTCCAGAGAACCAAGGAAACAGCCTGCTAACGTTCTGGCTATTCGTACGATAGCAAGTTAGCGGACTAGCATCTAGCACTGTTTAGGTAGCAGCAGGCTAGCGAGGATTGTTCAAGATGCCGGGCCTTGTTTCAACCCTGGGGGGTCATTTAAATAATTTAAACCCGAATGCACACGCATGACAATGTCAACATCGTCCGTAAATACAACCTCGAATACTATATTCCACACCCCGCATATAAATATTAATTTAAATTATTCTTTTCCACGGGCCGCAACAAAATACCTGTCATTGAGCTGATCCTCGGTCCCGGGCAACGGGTGAACCACGAAGTGTATAGATGTCATGGGGTCAATCCAAAATCACACACAGACGTGCGAAAGACGTGGAAATTGTAATTCTTTCGATTACTGTATGTATGTGGATTCATAGGAATCGTTTAATGGCGAAAAACCTCGAGTTTAGATCCCAGCCTCCTCACCCACATGCCGCCATCTTAACTCTACCAGGCTTCTTCTCTGTGTGTTGATTTGTGCACATGCAACCGCTCCGCTGGTTGGACCCTGAGCGCAAACAGGAAATGTGTTAAATTGGACGGGATTGGCCTCAAGAAGAAAGGCAAGACTACTGTAATAAAAAATACTACACTTTCCCACTCCAAAGTCTTTGTTCTCATCCAGTTCTGCAAATGCATCTTTGTATATTTGCATTTTCAAGCATCTGCAGTAATTATTAGGTCAATGTCTCGACTACAAAGGCCAAAGAAAGGGGTTTGTAGTATTGCTATGTTACCTCGCTGCAAGCTAAAACAATGCCGTTCACAAAGCTAGGACAGTAGGGTATCAAAATATAAGCCTGATTGACCATTTAGGGGTCTCAACACTGGGGAAAAACTAAACAAATGAAAAAGTGCAGTTACAAACCAGTGCAGTAAATAATCCCACATGCCATCTCAAAGATTAAAATAATTTCTATTCTGTGTTTATTCATCTTTTTTTTCCTTTATGATTTAAATCACCAAGAAGGTTACATTTGTTTATGATTAATTTTATTCTGTTTGATATAAGAATATAGGGTTAGTAGCTATACAAAGTAATCTTGCAAGATATCTTCAAAGTAAATTTGTATTGGTTTTTCCAACTACAATCCTCCATTTCCAGGCCTGATAAGTAACACTATGACCTAAATACAGAGTTAAATTCTATAGTTACACAATAAACAATTATATTATACTTTCAATCCATTCAAAAAAAAAGTTTATTTTAAATATCTATATTATGTCACTAAATATTAAGGGAAGAACGTGGTTATACTTTTATTGTCGGCATCACTCAGGGAATGGAAAAATTCATATAGGACCCCCACTTTAAAGCTGCTATTCTTACACTAGAATTATATTTAAAGCTGAACCAACTCAGAACTGAGCTCTATAAAAGGAAGCGAACTGGGAGTCTGTTCATGTTGGGCTCCCTCCCATGAAACACTTTGTTAGTGTGTATTCCCCCACATCATCTAAACCCCTGTGGAGTCTGGGAAATGATTTAAGCAGCTGGAGAAATAAGAAAAAGGCAGGAGACAGAGAGATGAAGGCTCAAGGTTTACCTTGTGTAAGAAAAGAGAAGTCTACTTTGGGCAGTGCTTGAATCTTGGCCCGTGCCCTGGATGTAGGAGGGGGAGCTGGCCTAGTTATGGCAGACATTAGGGAGGGGGGGGGGGGGGGGGGGGGGCAGAGGAAATCATCACACAGCATGGATCAAAGGATGACATGTGATTGCTCAAATAAACTGATAATACAGAATCAATCTTGTATTGCTTGTGCTAAATATATGTCATTTTAAGTATGATAAACCTTTACAAAAATACCTTCATCCTGGTCAGTTTGTCAAACAAATAAAATCAGTCTTAAAAGATAGTAGACTGAACATTTGAATGCATATCAAAATCAAAAGGATATGTAACTAATCATTGGTTTTATCTCTCTAATCTACAGCCTAATCCAATAAAAGCTTTTGTCTTTTTACACCAGCAGGTGGCAGGGTTTACCTTTCATAATGGGATTAGAATTAGTCCCAGAAAGCCATACTAAACCGCAAAGTATTTGTCCCTGTCCCGTAGACCATGAACTCGACCACAGATGCTGTACTGTAGGTAGGTGGCTCCAGACCTGTATAACTGTCCAGGATGGCCATTTGTACAATACTTCTGTATTAAAATAAGATATTAAAGAAACGTCCTCAACAACTTGAACCGAAACTGAGAGGTTTCCTATTGGAGACGTCAAGACAATGTAAAATGAAGCATGACACAGAAGGAACATTTTCACTGCCCCAGGTGAGGTTCCTCATTTATCTGCCATCTGTAGCATAAATTCCCACTTAGCAAATAGAAATGAACCTGTTTTAACCAAAATGACTTGTACTATTCTTTCATCTAGTCTGGTCTGCAGTTTGCATCATCAGGACTTTAACGGAATAGATATTTACTATCAGTAAAGTATCAGGTGTACGTCTAGAATAAAACAAGACAAATGTCACATAAACTGCACGTCACTAATAGATTATTATTGATTTATAGTTTAATTTTTGTATTATTTGCTAACACAATACTTCAGTGCTATACATTGTTATTGTTGTGAGGTGAGCAGTGTTAATAACATCAATAATATGTTAAAATGGTGTTAATGTTATCAATAATATGTTAACACAATGGACAAAACTGCAGATACCAGCTGTATATTTTCATTTGATCATTTGGCCTTACGTTCTGGTACAAATGCCACATGTCATGTAACCAGCAGTGACACAAGTTAAGGATCTGTTTACTGACTTCAGCACTGAGGTTAATGCAGCCAGTTCCATTGCCCTACAAAAAAAAAAACCCTGTAATCTTTTTCAAGAGTAAAGTCAAACAAAACCCCAGAAACCTCCAGAGCTATTTTTAGGTATTGGGCACTGGGTTATCAAATGGCCTCTGGTGTTGTTAAATAGGGTACAAAGAGTCAGAGCCAGGAAACTGCACTATCATCAGATAAAGGTTATTGGGTTTATAGCTTTAGAAAATGAATAAATTCATGCAGAAAATAGTCATTTAATTAAAGTAGGCCTTTAACATGCATAAAAGACCCAATAGAGTCAACTTAATGAAGTTAACTTAAAAGTGTTTGAGCTTTTATGACATTGAATTGAATGTGTTACATCCCCCAAGAGAGACCCAAAGCTAAACCATAACCACTGATAACTTATTGAACCATCTTCCACATTCATTCATAGATCAGTGGACCAGCACCAGCTCCTGTCAGTCAGGCCCCAACCAGGAGTATAAGTTATTCCCAGTGAGGTAACACGATCACTGGCTGGAGAGTAAGACTTTAAAATAACTCCTCTTAGTGCTGGCTGCGACATATCTTTACGGGTCCGGTGCAGGACTGACCATGAGGGGGTAACTCTGCCTGTTAACAACAGGTCAGTCCAAGCCTCGGGCGCAAACCCTCCGCTCCAAACACTATGCTGGCCTGCATGCACATGAGGAATAAAGAGAAGTAAGGAGCTATTCCACTGTCTTAAGACAAACATCAACTTCTGTAACAGCAAAAGAGAACAGTGAGCCCTTGTTGGCCTAGTCTCTCTTAGCCACCCAACACTGCCTGAAAACTGGCTGATATTGTGTGGGAAGCTACAACATCTGGGGCAATGCTGCCACTAGAATCTAACAAAATCCATTTGTCCATTGCACAACACCATGAGGATGTTGTAAAGTTCTGCTCTAAAGAGCGTGACCATTGTAACTAGTTAACACTGGCCAAGAATCTGGGTCTCCATTGCATCATGCTTTTAAAACTAGGGCAACCTGATTGGCCAAAGACCAGTAACATGGCACTGGACCTCAGGACCCACAAAAAATGTGTTCTTCTGTGCCATGACCTCTCACTCTGCACTGTTATAGGAGCTGGATAATCATGTCGAGATGGATAAAAGACTGAGCCATGCTTGACTACAGACCACATATATAGATTAAATAACTGAAATGTCAAAGTCCCACAGAGAATAATCACCCAACTCTGCTGGGTAGCAGAGCCTTAGTCTACTTTGGATCATTGTTTTGGTTGCCAGAAACAGAACTCCACATGCTCATGTTGCTCTGTGTCTGCCAGAAGTGTAAATAGGTAGTTCTTTGCAAACACTTGCCATGGCACCTTTACAAGATGAAAAGATGTCAATATTTTGTTTTCAGCTTGGTCTGCTGCCCCCAAGTGGCCAAAAAGAATTCTTTAATGCAGGTCAAGTCTGTCTTCAGTAGAGACAAAGTCATTTGACATTTTAATGATTCCCATCATTCCCACCATTAAAGTATCAGTTTGTCAAGTCATTTTCTATTTATACAGCCCAATATCACGAATCACAAATTTGCCTCAAGGGTCTTTACAATCTGTACAGTACCCAACACCCTCTATCCTTAGACCCTTGATCCGGATAAGGAAAGAATCCCCCAGAGAACCCTTTTAACAGGGAAAAAGAATGCTCAGTAAGAGGAGGGATCCCTCTGCCAGGACAGACATGCAATATATGTTGTGTGTACAGAATAGACCAACATGAAAATACATGACACTATGGACAATCAGGATGACAAACTTCTAGAAAAGTTGTAAACATAATGAATATGGATCCGGGAGGACGTTGAGCCACTTCAGGTGTCGCCAAAGAGATGAACAACCTCCTCTCCTCTACACGACCCCCTACTATAAAAATGTGAAATCCTTTCTAATTTTTGGTTTTACAATACAAGTAATGGAAAGCTATACATATAGTAGGTACAGAACAGCAATGGTAATATTGTTCCAGTTATGAACTGTGAACTATTAGCTGCCCTATTATAAAACGTGGGTTATGTTCCAAGCAGGAAAAAAGGTAAAAGTGCAACTTTTCCCAAAAAGATTGATCTTGTATTGTTTAATTTATTGTAAATTATGTTGTTGGAGTGGAAAAAAGGCATTAAAGCACACTTTTTCCATTAAAAAAAAGATAAGCTCTCTGCACAATGCACAGTACTGCACACTATAAATATTAATCAGGTACATATTGAATAGTGGATAAATTGCCTACGTATTTTGATAAGAGGCACCTCCTCAAGCAAGCAGGACACAAGTGTGAACAGGGGTTTCAGTTTAAACTTAGGTTGCTGGAAGCCGGAATCCAAGAAGTTAAATCAAACAAATAAGGAGATATGAATTGTTAAAAAACAAACAAAACAAAAAAACCCTGAATTCTTTCTTTATGTCACTTGCGCTCAGACTCTCTTCTCCTCCAGCAACTCATTCCTGGATGTGCTTTTGAGGAACATCCCACAGTGCCAGACTCAGTCAAAGTGCCTTGTGCCTGTGTGTGTATTTATTCATTGTGCGTCTACAGCCGGCCTTTTGTTCTGGTCCTCTGTGCTGTTGCAGGACGGTCTAGACAGCTGACACTTACCTAATCCACAGGGCTGCCCGAGGCCATCTCCTGCTGCCTGCTGACCTCTTTCTCCCACAAAGGACAAGAAGCCCTCAAACAGCCATCAAATTACTTTTTCATAGGAACTTCAAGAATTTGGTCACTTGGAGCTAGTCGATGCCCCTTCCAATTCACCAAATGGGAAATGGATTTTCAGAAGAAATTCCAAAAGAGGAAACATTGTCCCTTTCACATGAACTGATTAATATATTAATTTCACTAGAAGTGTTTTTTAGGGTTTAAATAAGTTCAAAATGTCAGAGCTGAGCCACCCTCCGAACACTTGAAATATATATTCTTTTTGCTGTTATGTCACATAGTTTAACAATTGTTTGCCTTACAGTAGTGTTTTTACATACCTACAGTAGTTATTTTGGTCTGCTGTCATTTGGTTGTTAAAGTATTGTTATATTATTGTGACTTCTGTGAACTTGCCAAATGAATAAAGTTGTTGCGTTTCATCTCTCTGAAGAAATGGCCTTATACATAGCCTGATAACCTCAGAGCAGATGTGATCCATCTTGCAATAAAAGACTTTAAAGACATCTAGCTGCCTCTTCCAGACCTTCAGCAAACATCCAATGTCATTTACAGCCAAAACTTCCAAACCACTTCATAATATTTCTGGAAGCAAAATTCTGGCAATGACTAGTGACAACACATTTCTGTGCGATCAATTACACACCAGACTTGAAGGAAAAGTTTGTCCTGCCTGCACTCCAGATTCTATTTCAGTCAATTAGATACTACGTTTCTGGGGGAAATGGTTACATTTTCAAACTTTATCACAATGCTAAAAATATTACATTAAGTCTGGTGGAGGAACCTCCACCTTGCTAAGTGATTGTCAGAGCATCTGTTTTTCAGTTTCCTCACTCCGAAGTTTGATTCGTCATGAAGAGGGTGTGTGTGTGTGTGTGTGTGTCTGCTCCGGCTGATGAAGAGGGTGAAGTGACTCATCCAAGGCGATAGTGTGTGTGTGTGTGTGTGTGTGTGTGTGTATTGGGGGTGGGTGGCGGAGAGTGTAGACAAGAATGTTTTTTCACACGCCCATGCTGTTGTGTACCACGCCGCCTCCACGGTGCCGTCAGCCCCCGATCACGCAGCGACTCTCTCCCCCATTGGCCGGCGCCTAACACACCTTTGCCTCCCATTGGGCGAGACGCGGAGCCGGGCTCGTTTCCCCACCGCGTTTGAAAACGATGAATGGGAACGAGGCCGAGGAGAAAACTGGGAAACAGAAGCCACAAGTGTGGTTTGAGGTGCTCACAGGAGACGCAACGGACTCAGCAGTTAACCCGGGTCCCTGAACACCCCACACAGACCCACATAAGATGTAAGTACATTTTTCTGGCATTCATTTATTCTTCTGATAACGAGACGTGCTTTATCTAAATTACACGACACATTATAGATAGTGTAATTGCTTTTGTTTGTTTTATTTCTGATGATGCCAGCTTATATCTAGGTCATAGGTCATTCATTTACCACCAGCTTCACCAGCGATGGTTATCCAGGAGTATGACAATGTCTGAAACCTCTGTGTGTGTGTGTGTGTGTGTGTGCTGGGCAGGTCAGGGAGGGGTTGCTAAGTGTTGTCTGACTGTTTGTGTAAGCAGCACAGTTGGAGCTTTTGCCCCCCCCCTCCCAGGGAAGTAGGTGAAAGGGCCCCAGTGCTGAAGAGCAGCAGTTGATCATGCTCACTTCACATGCTCCTTTACATATTCTGCATGTGTTGAGGAATGGCCAAATCAATACGCTTTAAAGCATTGATTGAACATGCTGGGACTTGAGAGTGGACTGCGTATGTCTGCTTACATAATGTATGGTTAATGTGCGTGTCTGTCCTTAAATCCAGCAAAGTTACAGCTGGACAGTTTGGAAGAAAAGTTGAGCGAAAGACTACAGTGAGTCACATCTTGAAAATGTATGAACAAAATCAAATAGTGTTGTCTTAAACTCATTTTTGCCCTTTTACCAGAGTTGCAACATGGAAGTTGAGGAGCTCTACCCGGACGTCCAGGGGGAAATCCAGCCTGCTCCTTTGGGTGCAGGTGACATGGAGGCTGTGGAGGCTCTGATGTCCATGACGAAGCACTGGAAGACCAGGAGCTTTCGGCTCAGACACTTCAGACCCTTGACTCCGTCCTCAGACTGCTCAGAAGATGACTCTGCCCCCCTTGGGTCTACTGTGCTACAGGGCTCTCCTTTGGTAGGTGATCCATATGGGCTGAGAGTTGTCATATTAAGCATTTTTAGAACAAGCATGAGGGTTTTGCGAAATCTGGTCTAGAATATGGCATTAGGGACAAGATTATTTTGTAGGGTTTTCTATGCTCTGCTACTTGCATCCTCTTGAATTGAACCCCTCCTCTCCTTTCAGTGTATGACACCGCCATACAGTCCACCCAACTTTGAGGCCACCCATTCACCCCCAGCAGCAGCAGCCTTGTTACACCAACCTGCAGCCGCTGGAAGTCCAAGCTGGCAGCCAACAGAAGAGACTCATCTGAACACGCACACTGCAGCTTCTCTGCAACAGTTCCAGTGCACCAGCGTAATCCGCCACACTTCAGACGGCCAGCACTTCTCCAGTGACGTCCGTCCTGTCTCCAGGGAAGACCCGTTCACTCAAGTTCCTACAAAAGACTCTAAGACCGATCGGAGGTCTGAAGACGGGCTGAAGGGGAGAGATTCTGAGGGGAACATTGTAACACAGTGTGGCTCTACTGCAGCCACGCCACAGAAACTTTTCACTGTGACTTTGCCAAATGTCGTGGAAGCCAGCCAGACGCACATGAGTCTTTTAGGCCCAGAGGATAGATCAAACTCAGCTGGTGGCCCCGGGGTCTCTCCTGTGCCTGTCTACTGCCAGATTCTTCCCGTCTCTTCTCCTTCCACCACTGTGCACAGATCACCACCACCACCACAACAGCAGCAGCAGCACAAACAACTACAGGCACAACCACAAACCCAAGCAGCTTCTCCCACCCAGGTCTTTCTCCTAGGGGGACAGGTGGCAAAAGGTCCCGTAATGTTTTTTGTCCCTCAGCCGGCGGTTCCCACGTTCTACGTCCAGCCAGCACTGGTAACCCCTGGTGGCACCAAGTTACCAGCCATCGCCCCCGCGCCTGGTCAAGCCTTGGTGAAGCAAAGGCCGAGCCCACCGCGGCCAGAAGTGTCCCGCGTACGCAGTCATGTTTGTCCCTGTGGGGACTGCAGCAAGACCTACTTCAAGAGCTCACACCTCAAGGCCCACATGAGGACACATACAGGTAAGAGATTTGACACCTTTTTCTAGATACTCCTAGACATTTTAGAAAGCAACCAAATGCCATGTGCAAAAGGGGTGGCATAAGTGTGGTCTTATTTTTGTCACGAAAACAAATGAGCTCTACCTTCTATACACCCCAGTAGGACCAAATTCCCCCCCAAAAAGCCTCAGTTTCCTTTTCTCTGTCTGCGTTCCAACAGGTGAGAGGCCCTTCAAATGCAAGTGGGAGGGCTGCGAGAGGCGATTCGCTCGCTCCGACGAGCTGTCTCGCCACCGACGTACCCACACGGGGGAGAAAAGGTTTGCCTGCCCCATGTGCCTCAGCCGCTTCATGCGCAGCGACCATCTGGCCAAGCACGCCCGGCGACACCTGGCTGCGAGGAGGACGCCCTGCTGGACGTTAGGGGGCCCCCACCCAGTCTGCTGACCCCACTGCTCCCACAACACACACACAATCTTCAACAAACTCTACGCGAGGCATCCCGATGAGACACCAAAGTACAAACTGTGAGACTGTGACACTGAATGCGAGGCTTTGTGTAGCTGAGCCTCAAATGAAACACACTCACTAACGGTTGAACCGAACACTAAATTAAGTTGCATGTAAAGTCTTTGCTGAACGAGGTAATGAGACTGTTTACACTACAAACTACTGAGGATACTGTCCTGCAAGTCATTTTCATTACACTTTTCCAAATGAATGCTGAATGTATGTTTACTTCTCAGTGATATTTGACCAAAGAATGTTGTTCTGTGAATCTATTTGTTATAAAACTATTTTGCACAATGCTGTTTTCTTGAAGGGAAAATAAAAATCTTTATTAAACTTGAACACATGTATTTCTCTTGGTATTTATATATATTTTTTAGTTGGGTCCAGATCTCCTAATAGTGCCGCTGTCATTGACATGCAATGAATGATCTGTTCATGAAAAAAGAAAGGGGACAGTGATTCACAGTCCAGTCAATGAGGAGTTTATTACTGTTCATGTTGACAAGCACAGATACAAGCATATTCATCAGCCTCAGACACAGAGTGGGAGACAATTTCACAGATAAGTACACCTGCACGGTTGGTAAATAATATTCTTTCAACAGTCATAAATGTTGAAAAAACATTTTTAAACAGATTGAATAAAAATAGCAAAAAAGGGTTCTAGCATTATAAATGATGCTTTAAAAAAAAAAAAGAAAGAACCCATTTCATGTCAGCTGATTCGTTATCCATCAACACTTCCCTTATTCCATCTGCAGCACATGCTGTCTAATAAACCTGCGGAAATCTGCTATGTCACCTGCCGGACCCTCACCAGTCTGCAAGCGAGCCACTCAGCACTGAAACACCAGTTTACAGGCGAACACGGAGCCATTAGCTTCCCAACCGCACGTCGTTTTTTTCCCCTCCAGGAGTGGAGACACGGCACATTGATCACACTGGCTTCATTTACTGCATCAGACAGATGAGTAAATGCACCTCCATATGCAAGCCCCCCCATTTCAAAAACAGAAGGACAGCAGATTGTTTTTTTTTTAATGTAATAATGAAATCAAAAATCACACAAAATAAACTATACAACCAATTAAAAATCATAAATACACATCTTGTAGCAAAGCAGCCTACAACATCTCAGAAGTGTGTTTCCGTTGAAATACACTGCTTCACTCAGGAATACATATCTTACTTTACAAGACTGGCAACAGCAATGGAGATATAGATAATACATTTGTCAAATATTATCATTTAAAAATCATTAAATGTCTACTGTATGAGTGTAAACTGTGGTGCTGTGGGATGTCCAAAGCAAAGGGAAGAATGCATCCGTCTTTTAGGAGTCATCCATTTTGTTGCATACTAATGAACTATCTACTTGGGATTCCTGGGTCTAATCACTTAATACACTTTACATTGGGGTTTGTGGGATGAATTCAGTCTGGCCCCAGCAATTTCAAGCACTATCTGCACAATCGGCTCACTTCATCCCAGTAGAATGTAGGCCAGAGGAAGCTAGCAGCAGGAACCAGTGAAGGCAAGTTGAAAGTTCTCCTGGTCTGATGATTGCTAAGCTGGGACAGACAGCGCAGCCTCTGTGTGGCAGCAACTGAGGAAATAAGGGACCAATGAGAAGTTCTTCAGTGTGGCCTCGTGGGTGACGCCAGTGTCCTGCATCTCAAACCTGAAGGAGGAAAATGAACATGAGTGAAACCTGCACATTTTTGCACACACACACAACAAAATCTCAATCTGAGCTTTGCAACACCCTCCAAATTTAAAAAAACACTCCCCAACTGAGCTCCTTACCAGTCTCTGGAGGAGATGACGTAGTATACAGGGGGTGGTGGTGAGTCAGTGGCGGTGCAGAGTGGCTGACCCAGACTGTAGGCCCCCGCGTGGGTGAACATGAGCCAGTCGCCGATGTTGAGCTCAGGCAATAGACAGTGCTCCACTACCTGGTCCAGGTCATCCCCAGAGGGACCCCACAGGCTGCTGCTGAACACTGGAGCATCCAGGACTGTGTTCTGCTAACACACAGGGCAGAGATCATTTATTTAGTAATCCATATACACAATCATAACAACACTTACTCAACTGGGATCGGGTTTGGGTCACCAGATCTAATTATCATAGCCAGTTAAAAAGCACACAGACATGGCCACCAGACTGGCCTTTTTACTTCAATGAACTTCTGTTGCACGTAAACCTCTTAACTGAACATCAAACAGTAAGTGACTTTTGGTTTTCACATCTTGAAATTCAGGATCACACACATCTGTGACATTATACGAGGCAATTTAGTCAAATGTGTTCATTCTTAATGCAACTCACTATACAAATCCCACAAAATGAAAATGTTTTGATTTTGAGTTTAACTCAAGCACTTGTCTTGACTCCCAACCTTTACCCTTGTTAGTCAGTTATTCCACCATCAGTAAATCCCTCAAGTCAAATGCAATATTAGCAAAACTATAAAATGGTGTTCCTGAAATCTCTGATTCATTATAATAAAAAGTGTAATTGCTAACTTTATGTTTCTTGCCCCATTGATTACATAACCTATTATTAGTTAGTCAGAGCACAAGAAGGTGGCATCAAGGTGATTATTTAGTTATTATACAGTGAGTAAATTTAGCCACCTACTGGTCAGGATGCGATGTTTAACTAACAAACGTTTACTTAATCAAACAGAAAAATGTGTAGAGCTATTGAGAAACGAAAGAAGGAAGAGAAGTTTCTTGACATCTTGACCCCTAGAGAATCTTTGAGACTCACCTTGTGAACAGATGGAGCAGCGATCAGTGTCTCAGAGAGCTTGCTGGCAAATGATCCATACACTCCCTCATTCATGTAGTACTGGAACTCTGGCTCATCGTCGGCAGATGGATCATCTGTTAAAAGAGATGGTAGACAAAATCTATCAGTGTAACGGATTCATTTTTAAACTGGCTGTTAATGTGCGATGTCACATCACGGTTTGTTTGTCAGTTGTGATGTTGCCAATTCCTGGACAATACAAATGGTAGTCCTCCTCATGGTCCTACATTATGCCATATACATTTATAAATTTGTCCAATGTAGAGTCAGCCTTGGAGTTTGGTTACTTCTGGAATGTAACATTGTTTCTGTCATATTCCTTTCTGTTTTCTTGTCTGCGAATAAATATGAATATAGATGAATGTCATGCACACTGACCATGTGCCTGGTCTTGGCGATCGCGTGCCAGCACCTCCTTGGAGACGACGTTCACGGCCAGAGTGAAAGCAGAGGACACAAAGAAGCTGCCAGGCTCAGCAATGATGGAAACTCCAGTGGACGGGGGAAAGTATAGTTCCACCATAGACATGACTGCGCTATTGATCTGCAATAGAGATGACAGTGGTAAAAAGTCAAATGGGTAGACCTTTAAAAAAAAAAGAAATCACATTTAAGACATCACTAATCTAATCACATTGTCAGCCTTTGAAGATTGATGACCATTCATTTAAATGTCATGTCATAAAAATGTCATTTAAATGCAGTACAAGTTACATTGTGGTAATGCTCGCAGTACACTTTTATTGTGACGGTTAAAATCCATTCTAGATCAGGACAAAGGGTCTAGCCAAATCCATATGGTGACACATTTCTCTAGCAGTGTTGCTTATACAGTTATATAGCCCCCGTGTCCTTACTTATATCATATAAAAAGAAGATAAGATACTGACCAGCTCCAGCTGGGTCTCAGAGCCACTGAAGCCGCCTCCAATGTCCAGGATTTTCATGTTGAAGCCAATTTCCTCCTGAGGCAGACAAAGGCTTGTAAATGTGTAACCAAAGCACTACAGTATGCAAAACATAATTGGGTGTGTGTGATAGAGAGCAATGCAAATGCTTGTAACAGAACTGAACAGTGCAACTAGCAACATAAGACTTTTTAACATTACTTACTCCCATATCAAAGACACAACGGGCATCAGATATGGCGTGAACGTACACCTGGTCATCCTCACAAGAGCTGGAAATGTGAGACCTGGGGGGTGGGGGGTGAGGAAAAAGAGGCGGTTAATGAAGAGAGGAGAGCTGCTGTGGTCCTTATACACAATCTGTATGTTTCCTCAAAGTGCTTCATGACCAGTCACAGTACACGTTTCTGTAGGCCTCACCTGACCCCAACCACCTGCACACCCAACTCCTTAGCCCTCTCCAGCAGATGCCTGCAGTCTTTGAGGGAACATCCAAATGTCATGCTCATCTCATCGTCCGGGCTGGATGCTTCTGTTGAAACCTGTAGCAGCAGCCTGATTGGTTACGGGTTTGCAGAGAAAAATAAATAAACAAGAGGAGTTAAATAAAAGTGGTACACACAACTAGAATGAGCACATTAAATCACAAAATGTCTGCAGCTGAGACTTTTGTTATTGGCGATCCTAATCCGCCTATGACGGGAAACAACATACTGTATTTCAAGTGAAATCCTGTAAGGTGGATGGTATCGAATGACTTGTAGTGGCACAACTGCACCAAGCCAATTACTTGACATTGAAATAGCAGCTCTCATTGTCATGTGATCACTGGCACTAGGACTAATGCTTATCAAGCGCTTACTTGGCATTGGGGTGACAGCGAGAAATCTTGCGCAGTTCCGCTTCATTATCACACACCAGGAGGTCAATGCTGTTCTTAGCAGCGTATTTGATCTGGGAGACTTGTTTGCAAACACCGCTGTAGATGATATCTTCAGAGGGAATACCATGGCTGTGCACCAGCTCAAGTTCAGACTGAAATATTGAACAAAAGAGACACAGACAGAACGGTATTCCATTAATATACTGTATATGGGCTAGTTTCATCATGCCAAGTCCTGTCTGCATGGTTTACTATAGACAAAATGTATGATAAACAATATATCAAAAGGTAGGCACTGAGGTACACTGACCACTTGGTGGTGCCTCTATTTCAAATAAGGGTAGTCATTTTCTGCTCAAACACGTTTGTGAGAGAGTACCTTGTTGGTACAAATGAATCCAGTGCCGAGGGCAGCAAGAACTTCAATAACAGCTGGACTGCTGTTGCATCTGACAGCATAGTATGGTCGAATTTGGGCCATGTGGGTTCGCCAGCGAACATGCTGCCTCATTATGACTCCCAGATCCGCTACAAAGAATGCATTCTTCTCAGACTGCAAAAGAAGGAAACATACGTTGACGAATCAGAAAAAAATACACACCGCAAGCTTTTGTAATCTTACCACATGAAATTAAAAAAACGGTAAGAAATTCAGGTTTATAAGTATGTACTAAATGTAAATGTTGTTGCAGTGAGACCCCTTACCAGAGTTTGTTCATAAATGTGATTGTCAATCACGTCACAGAGGGCCATGCCTCCCTCCAGTAGGCCAACAGAATACTGCGGTTCATCAGTGATTCCTTTCATCCTCTCTAACGTTTTCCTCTCATCCGACAGGCATAAAGAATGTGGCTAGTCCGAAGTGGTCTTGCTCGCTCCCTCTCGAGCCCCTGGGGTCCTAGACTTATGCAACAAACTGTACAAGAAAAAGAGAAAAGTCAACATAAGACACAAAGTTCACGAAGCAACATACAACAATTCAATCATATTTGGATAAGGCATATTCATCTACGCTGTCCAACTCTTTTCTAGTTTATTCAGTAGCTGGAACTTAAACCTTTCTGATGAGACTCCCGATCAAACAAGTCACTTTCAGTGAGCATCCAATCAGAGCACAGAGCAGGCTCCACGTTACAGGATAGCTTTGTGGAAGAGGCCTATTCTTCTGAAAAGCCGCTGTGAAAACACAGAGTCTGGGGCACAGGGTTCATTTACTTTACCATCAATTACTCCCAACAATCACCATTAATCCCTGAGCTGGTGACCCGTAAAGGTTCTTTTTGATGGCATTAAACAAGGTACAATACTGGCGGCATTGGTGTCACAACTTTACTTTCAGTACAGTAGTCTGGACTGGACCAGATGTGACGTGGCTGTAGCTTTGGGAGGTTAAACAGGGAGACCAACAATGTGCCTAGAAAGCCTGCTGTATTGCTGACAACTGTGACAAGGCAGGGACTACTGCTCCAAAAAAGTGCAGTTATTGACAGACGGGAGCAGGGGAAGTAACCCAAACCCTGTGAAATGTGATCCGTTGTACATGAGATACTGTGTATGACAGACGGAGGGACGAGGGTAGATTTGCAGTGCCTCCTTGTTTCATTGCGAAGGAAAATGTTATTAATGCAATTCAAAAAAAATGTGTAGGCTTTAATTATCTAGTCCCCTGCAGAAACACTGGTTAAAAAAAGGTAAATGGCTCAACCCTACCATCTCTTTAAAAATCAACCAAGACTTTATGTAAGTTAGGTAATGCTTAGCTATGTCACTCATAACATTGCCCTCTTGAACAAAATGTGCAATGGGCTCATACAGTTACTACAGTGAATGCATTATATTCACATTACACTGCAGACAGAACTACATTGAAAATTTAGTCACTATTAGCCGGATTAATATCTACAACCAAATCATTCTCTCTTTAATTGCAACTAAATCAGAGCAAGAGAAATTCACTGCCGCTAAAAGTCCTGTTATTTTAATAGAAGTGCTGAAAATAGATCTGAAATGCAAGATCAAAAATAAAAACCGGCTGTTTGTGATTTAACTGGGGCATGCAGCTTGTAAATGCACCTTTTTATTCCTTCTGTCAAGAGTTTTGGTGAAACTATTTGTCACAGTGCATTAACAAACAAAGATACCACTCTACTGAAACAAGCACACATACATAAATGCAAAAGCAAACATGTTTTTATTTTGCATATGTTTGTAGTATGAAAATATCCCCAGTCAAACGATCAAAGAGGATACATTCATTCCTCAATTTACTCACATGGACAAGTCCTGGGATGAACTTGCCCACTATCAGCTAGGATCCCAAGGTGGCTCGGCGTTAAAGTCAAATGGCTCTCGGTATAGAGCTGCCCCTAGATCCTCTGGATAGTTGTTGTACACCTGCAAAGAGACAGATGAGGACAGGGGACATAGGAATCAGTCCCCGACAGAGAGGCCAGTCTACCTTAACATTTATGCAGGGTTTGTACAATCTAATCTGTGAAGTGGTAGAGGAAACATTGTTAAGCAGTTAAGCAGGCACACTGTTAAGTGTTCAAAGGCAATGGAAGGAGAGCACGAGAGTTGCACATTGGGATAATAAAAAAAAAATGATTGAATGATTTCTGCAATAGCAATTTTTGAATATTTTCAAATGTTACCCTTTGCTAGTTTGCACCAGTTTGATTCGTAATAAAGTAAACTGAGCTGACGCAATCATGACTAACAGTTTTAGCTTACATTACTATGTTTAGTCACAACGGCAAACAGTATTTTTACAATCTTGCCCAACGTGATAGGCCTAATACCAAGCTGCGTGCTACCACTTCAAAACTACATTTAATATTATTAACATAGTGTAACTTCAGTTACCTGACCCTAGTTTGCTATTGTAACAGGTCATTTTTGCATTCAGTGGTAACGTTCGCATACGGTATTAGCGCTAGCTACCTAGCAACATACAATGCAAACATTGTTTGTTTGCTTGAGTGAGTTACTATTTCTTTCAGTAGTAATACTACCAACTATTGTGTTGTCTTTAATCTCTCGTATCTAGCATGTATGCAAACAAACGCTACGTTAGTATGTTAATTCAACAACATGCTAATTAGCGAGCTAACAACGCGGGTTGCTAACATTACTTACGTCTGCTGAAAACCCAAAAGAGGGGACAGAACGCTTTTTCTTTTTAGGCGGAATTTTTAAAGAGTGGTGGGTTTACTAAAAGAGAAAAGGCTAACTGCCATGGACGTGGTGGATTGGGTCGATTGTTGTCGTTCGAGGTTTTGTAGATGATAGCAAGTACGGATCGTTTGTTACGAGGAAGGCATCAGTGGAGGTCGAGTAGCGTCAAGACACCTTAATTAACAGTCACATATCCGGTTAAAATATCAAAATAAAATCTACATGAAAGAGCACATTGCAACGTATTTTTTGTTTTTTTGAAGTAATACAAAGCAACAATGGGGGGAAAAACTATGCCAGAAATATTGATTTAATAAAGGCATCTTTCAGGAAATGTTTCTTTCAGGAAAGAATTAAAAAACATATAAACATAATTTTCGGTCTGCTTCCCCTCAGCTAAGTGTGGGGAGTTTGACGCATTTTAGATGGGCGGAGTTAAGAGCTGTCAAAACCAAAGACAACGACCTCAGGTTTTCAACACGATAATAGATGACATGTGGAGCATTTATTTACAAAGCCATAGATTACTACAATAATTGATCCCCAACAATAACTTGCAATATTAATAGTAATAATAATTATAACAACAACAAAAACAAAAACAATGACGATAATATTAATATTAACAATAATAGTCTAGATGAAGAAGATGGGTATGTTGTCATATTCGTTTTTCCATACAATTTCCAAAATCATTCAGAAATGTTCCAGAAGCAGTGACAGTCAAATGTATCTTCAGCATATAATTACCTGTGTTATGTCGTCATTGTGTTTCCCATGGCTCAGTAATAGGGACAAAATGCTGTCCAATAAAGTTTGCAGAATTTTCCTTCTGTTGTCAACTGTTGCAAAGCATCAGTCCCATGAGTAATAAGTGGATGCATGCATGTCCTTTGCCTCCAGTTCAAGCTCAGAGTGGACTTTCCCGTTCCTTTGCCTATGTTGTTGTGACTTTGAGAAGTTGTGCCTGCCTCTGAAAATGCTGGGTCTGGGGCAGTGTGTTTTTTCCCAAGGAGATAAATTTGCATGTCTCCCTCCTCAACACTGGAGGAGGAGGGTGCCAAGGAAATCGTAGCTACTGTTAGCTAAACAGAAGGGAAGTGTTTTCTCTGGGGCTTTTTTCTGACTCCATGTTGATACTGACATCATCTTGGGTCTGAAGAATCAAAGACCTGAGCATAAAATCCCTAATTCAAATCTCCATGTGTCTAATGGCACAGCGTCACATGTTTTTTTTTTTTATGTTTTAATGCATGTTAGCAAACTTTATCAATAGAATCTCTTTGCAGATTTTTTTTTTTTTTTAGAAAATATATCTATGAAAATGTACGGCAAGTTTGCCTTTGAGTCTGTCTTTGTTGTAATGGTCCACTCATGTCTGTATCCTGGAGTCAAAGTCCATTTTCAGCAGTGACTGTGCAGTCTTTGGCCAGTCAATGTTCTTTTAGCTCAGTGTTTTCACTGAATTGTTACAGGGTGACAGGGACATACAGTACAGTCTGTTATTAACTAATAACCTGACAAACTCTCACTGACCCCCCCCCCAGAACACAAACACAAGCTATACGTTATATTAACGTACATCACCCCTGTCCCCACTGCGTTACATTAACGCACTCACCCCCCTACTGGACACTTTATCTGGACACTTTACTTTATTCTGGTCACTGCACTGTTGTTATTTATCTTATCTTATTTTTATTTTTATTCTTATTTTAGCTTTTATATTCTACTTATTTGTTATCAAAACAATAGCACCTTCAGACCACAGCAAATTCCTTGTAATGTATGTTACTTGGCAATAAACAGTTTCTGATTCTGATTCTGATTCTGATAAACACACCAAAATGTGTATCCTTGGAATACACCTTTTCCAGTCCATCCAGAAGCCCTGTTCTTCCATGGAGATCATATGTTGACCAAGAACAAAGCGAGATCACCCAAATCTTTACACACATAATATAACATTGCATGATGTGTTGTTATTTATCAACTAACCAGAAAAGTAATGACTTCACATTACTGTGAAAATCTTAGTGCTAGATGAGCTTTGAGCACCCCTCAGGGAAAAATGAACAATAGCAGCATTTGTTTCGCTAATAAAACTATTGCTTGGAGTCCATTGTAAAGGCTGCAGAGGCTATGTATTTTCCTCGGACTGCAACACAAAAGCTGTTCCGTGTTTTGTGCCTGTTTTCTCCGACACTAAATGAGATTATGTATATATAAGGCTAATCACACATAGCATCTAAAGTGGCTTCCAGTAACGCACAATGTTTGATTTCCATTGTTTGGATCAGAATAGCCATCGCAGCCATTGGGTATGCGACAGCGGGACATGTGTACCACCCACTGTGAGGGCCAATACTCCAGTGGCTGCATTGTGCAGCAGGAATTCATATTTGCAAACATTGCAAACAGATTACATCAGCGCACTGATTTAGACAGGCCCAGCATAGGTTAACCCTGACTGACCAAAAGTCTCCAGTCAGAGAGGAATAAACAACAAATTCCAACAATAAAAAGATCAAACAAAATAGCAAATTCAACTAAATTGATCACCCTCTTTTGTTTTTTTTTCTATATATACAAACACAATCAATCAGATCAATCTCTAACTCTACGGTATCTCTGCACATTTGAATGACAATAACTTATTCACTCATTACATGGACATGAGTGACTGTTTAAACCCACCATGAATTGGTCTTATGCAACAGACTCCAGTGTTGTACGTGTTGTCAGGTCACTCAGCAGCTCTTTTTTTTGCCAAAGAATGTTGCTAAGTAAAAGGAAACTCCAAACAAACTTTTCCTCACGCTGACCTGAATGTTAAGCAGGGAAATATAAAGCAGCAGGCTGCAGGGATATAGCAAATATGCCAAAGCAATGTCATTAAAAGACCTGATCCAAGAATTTCTATTCTGACAGTTGCTTATCTACATACATATTTTTGAAAATAGCAGTTTTCTTTAACACACTCAAAAATTAATTGTAAAATGGTTCCATTTTTGGTTGTACAACATGCCTCCTAAAAGGAACTATGTTTATCTCTGGGCTTTCCCAGGACATGTCATTTTCAACAATAGTGTCAAAGCTGGAGAGATACAGCGAGATATACCATGATGGTGAAACAATGACACAATCTAAAAAATGATGCACATTTCACCCTTGTTTCCTTTCTGCCATGATAGATTGCTGAATAGGTATTTATGATAAGTTCTTAATAAACTCTGTGTCAATAGTTGAGATCATCGCATGTGGTTTACTGTAAAAGTATGCTGTTTCTGACAAAATCATACCATCGGGAAGACCACATCAATTAAACTAGAGACTTCATGTTATTGTGTGTATAGTGTGTATGATATTCTGCGAGTACATCATGTTGGAGGATGCCCTTAGCGGCGCATCTGCATATGTGTGTGGACATGCACCTGCACAGATGTAGCCTACACATTGCAACCTATCCACACTCCTATATACAAACGTGTGTGTGTGTGTGTGTGTGTGTGTGTGTGTGTGTGTGTGTGTGTGTGAGCATGCTTGCATTTCTGAAAGCAATAGGTCACTGTAATCCAGGTGAACTAAGCACAGGTAGTTTAAAGATTAAACAGGTGAAGTGCACAGTGAGACAGTGTACACAAAGCAGACCTTAATTCCTGGAACACACCAGTGGGCAAACCTGTGCTGTGCTTCATAGTATTAGATGAACAACAGGGAGCATTTTCTAAAGAAATGGAGGAATAGGATATGTGATGGCAGCGGTCACTATTTTAAGGCTTCTGTTCCATTACAATTCTTTAACTCTTCCAGGCCTTAGTCAGTTACCATAAACACAATTTTAAGACAAGTCACAGGACATGTGCGTGAGAAGCGGTGGTTGTTTCCAGAGAGCTATCCATACAAGGACAAAGTGTTGAATGGTGTGCGTGAGAGGGGGTGGCATTAAGCTTGTAAATAGTTATTTATCAATTCTATGCTATTTGTTGCTAAAATAACACTTCACTTTACTCTCTTATTGAACATGAGGAGATCAGACCAGACTCTCAGCGGTAGTCTCCGTTTTGCAGACTGACTAATTATGGCGTGTGTGTGTGTGTGTGTGTGTGTCCTGATAACATCCCGGCAGACTGGCCTCTAGCCAGCCATGGGCAAGCTCACCCTGCCGTTTGATGTCGAGGGTTGGCTCCAGGCAGACCAAGCATTGTGTCCCAAACAATGAACCCCAGACCCACTGAACTATAAACATGTCCCTTTGGGGGCGTTTTCCTCAGATTCTGTGCAGGAGACACCCAATGTCAGGAAACCTGACCCGGCTTTTCCAAATTTAGTAACTCTAAAGCCTCACATGCTGCTGACTTGGCATCCAAGATCGCCTGTCTCCTTCTCCAATAAGGTAATAATGCGCTTGGAATGTTGACTGACGCTCAAGTCTGGGGTGGAGCTCTTATTGCATCTTGTAAATCCAAAAATTTGGTTAAATTCCACTTCACTTAAATAAGTCTTGGCAAAATCAACGGTGGCATGGAAATGTCAGCCCCATTCTACAAAATACAGTCCTCACTCATTCCACTTACTGAGCTATGTATTGTTGCGTAACATTCAAACAATCTTGACTTAAGTAGAGTGTGGCCTAGTCATCGAGACCCTCCTTTATCTGGAGGACCTGGCCTCTATCTGTTTGCAACCATCTGCCCTACCGAAGTGTCCTTGAACCTGGGCATCAAACTCAGCCACAAGAACCAGAACCACACAGCCATCACTGCAAGTGACTTGCCCTGCAGTACCCGCTGTCCACCAGTTGTGGCCGCTGCTGAGTTTCCTCGGTGAGCAGAGGAGCAGAGTGTGTGTGAGAGAGGCCTTCCGGTTCCTCTGGCAGATCAGCTGACTCTGATGCTGCTGTCAGGAGACCTCACCAGCTGTTCTGAATGGCAACTATGAAAATTACCAAGCCATAGAAACGCAATTGACAGCTGTATTTTTGACTGTTAACGGCCACATTTTGTATTCACAGGTGAGTGAAATTGTTAAACAACAGCCATAAACTTCTGTGTTGTTGTTGTGAGCAAAGCTAACTGGCTAACGGTAGCTAATCCCTGCTGTCTGACCTTAACCATCTTTCCTTTTTTGCCAGCTTCGGTTTGTATGCAGCGCCGTTTAATTCTTACTTATGTCTGTGTAACGTTATTTAGCAGTCAGGGAAATGAAGGCATGTAACCAGTGTTGGCAACAACAGTAACGCCAGCCTGTGATAAACACTGCATGAGCTCCTGTTGCTAGTGTAGCATCATTTCATTAGCTCGCTAAGTGGTAAACAGTGAACAGCACTAGCAGCTTTGTGGAGCTCAAATGTAACTAAAGACAGGAGGTTTGTGAACACAGTGGTTTACCTTACCTTTACCTTTGCCTTTGCCTTTACTTCAGTGGTGCTATTGATAAAGAGTCAGACCCAGTGTTTGTCAGTGGTTTATTAACTGTTGAGCTGGATTATAACGCAGCACACATTAGTCTAAATACAGTTTCCCTGTCAGTTTCCTCTAGCTGCACCAGTGCCGTAACCATGACAGAGTTTTGGTTGATCTCTGCACCGGGAGAGAAGACCTGCCAGCAAACATGGGACAAAATGATGGCAGCCACCACGCGCACCAACAACCTCTCCACCAACCACAAGTTCAACATCCCAGACCTCAAGGTTAGCATGGATCCACAGGCTTCCCTGCTTGTCACAATCTCACATATTTTCTCCCAGGCACAGAGGCGTTACTTTGCGGTGATTCATCGATGGACTCAAGTAGTAGAATGTGGGCGGCATTTTCTTTCCTGCATGACTTTTTGCATGAGTTATTTTTCATCAATTTAAAAAAAAGAAAAGAAGTAATCTGATGGTTTGACATGTAAAAGGAGACTCACCTTTTGTATCCACTGTCAAGAATAAGCTGACTGTGTGTACGGGAAGCAGTCTCTACACGGATCCGTCGGCTGCATGTTGAAGCGTTGGTTTGGGGAAGTTTTCACCCGCCGAGCAGCTCAGCTCGTCTGGTTCGATTCCTCTCTGAGCTGAAGGTGAAGTAACCCCGCTGACCTTGCTGCCACATGGGGCTGTAATGTTCTCCTGGAACTGTTAGCGACGCATGAGCGGCTCTGGACAAAGAGGCGCCATCCTAAGCACATAGGGCCCCCTGGGTGTCACTGTAGGCGGACTGAACCCCAGATGTCACTGTTTAAACACAACCCTGCTGACCCCACTCAAACACAACCCAAATGTTAGAACTGATGACTCCGATTTGATTGACGTTTTGCTTTTTGTGTTCGAAAACAGGTGGGGACACTAGATGTCTTGGTTGGGCTGTCGGATGAACTGGCCAAGTTAGACTCCTTTGTTGAAAGGTATGTCTCTGGGGAATTACTGTTTTAGTGATTAAATTGTTATTCTATAGGGCTCTGATAATCATGGTCAGTACAGTCTGTGTTTTAAAGAGCATTAAAAAACGTCTCCTCTAACCTGTGCAGCTCTGCAGACTCTCTGATGTAGCCGGTTTACCGTTCCGTAATCCCTTCCCTTACCTTGTAACAATGAGGAATTTCACAGGGGCCTGAGGCTAACGGGCCTCGCAGTCTAAACTTGGCAATTTACAGTTGGGTGACACACCAGCAGCTCTTTCTTTAGTCATATTTATACCCAATGACTTATGCGCCGCGAGTGTGTTTTGAGCAGTCTTTTTGGAAATATTGACATCCAAAACTCACACACAGGCATTACTGGCTGAGCTCTGCTTTGCTTCCTCTGTAGACATTTCCAAGACTGTGAGAAAGACCAGTCTGGCAACACGGTTTCACTTGTTTGACTACAGCCTTTAATCCAGTTTCCGTCCAGCATATCTGGGGAAAGAAAGAACACCTAAACTACTGAATTCTTCAAAATTGCACCCATGAATGCATTTATTGTGTTTATTTCAATTTTGATTGGATTATTTTGTTGTCCTTTGTCATTATATGAACAATAACATTTTTTATAGGTAGTCAAAATTAAACCTAGGTGTCAGATGAACTTTTTAGGCATGAGATGTGACCTGGCTCTCGGTCTCTCCTTCACTACTGTAGACACAGTTCTGCTTTGATGTGCTGCTGAACGGTGTGGTTAAAAAAATCTTGAACTCTGCAAGTCTGCCATATTATGAATTGCTGTGTCAGGAAATTACCTTGACAGGAACACGTGAAAGTTTTTGGTCTGTGTGTATGTTTGTGTTAAATTTGGGGGATGAGGTCGCGGTGGTGTGCGGGGTGAATGTGCGGTTTGCGCTGGCTTTGTGCATGCAGTTTGTGTATGGCGGGGCGTGTTTTGATGTGTCCCGGCTGTTCACAGTGTGGTGAAGAAGGTTGCTCAGTACATGGCCGACGTGCTGGAAGACAGTCGAGACAAAGTACAGGAGAACCTGCTGGCCAACGGAGGTACGGTGACTGCTACAACACAGTGTGTCCCCATTATTATATTTTGTAAGGTGGATAGTGCAATACAAGGTTGACTGGGCAATGCTAATAACAACTTTATGCACACTCATGTTGTTAAATATTCTTTACAATCTTGAGAAAGAACTGACAACTGTTGATGGAGCAAATGGATAATCCAAATGACCAAAAAACACATTTTCCCACTTACCTCTTGTGTTATCTAACCAGATAATTCGGTTTTATTTGTCCGAGACACAGGTTGCAACAGTTTTCATTGGGACTATTTGTTTAGTAGAACGTCTCTCTAATGAATACTGTACAGTGAGATCTGTGGATTATCCAACAGGGACGCTGTTTTGCTGTGCTTTGGACACAACATGAGCCTGAAATTACCATTTTAGCTGTATCTCAAATCACTGTAATAAAATTGTAGCTTTGCCCCACTTCTATCTGACTATAATCGGATAGTACGCAGATAATAGCCTGACAGTTCTTTTGTTATCTCTTTTTCAGTTGATCTTGTCACCTACATCACAAGATTTCAGTGGGACATGGCAAAATATCCCATCAAACAGTCACTTAAAAACATCTCTGAAATCATCTCAAAGGTAGGTCTCTCTACTGTGTTTGTCAATATTTGTACACATATTTGTGTAAATTGTCGATATTTGTGTAGCCCAAAGGGGGGGGCAGTAGAGGGCTTTTAGGATTTTATTTCCCACTGGGCCTGTTCAGCCTTTGTGCACCTGTGCTACTCTAATATGCCCTGTGTCTTTAAAGAGCACGTTACGCTGTATTTTATTTGTCATTCATACATCATTTCAGCCATGCTCTTCACCTTTTACAGCAAGTAACCCAGATTGACAATGACTTGAAGACCAGAGCATCAGCTTATAACAACTTGAAGGGAAACCTGCAGAACTTGGAAAGGAAGAATGCGTAAGTAAATCACGAAGATGTAACAAAATGTGCAAGTCTAAATCTACATTTACGCTGAAGAGTTTTTCACAGGCAGTAACGTAGTAGGTATGACCAAACACGAAGAACAGTTTGGAAAATCTAAGTTAGACCAAAATGTGTCTTCCACGGCCTTTTCAACTCTCATCAAAGCGCCTTTTAGCAAAATATATCAACTTCTTTTAACTTCTTGTCCCTTTGGTTATTCCAGGCAGCTCCCCCTGTAACTGCACTGTCACACTAGAATTGATCAAACAAACCTGCTTGGTTTGAACTTATCCCTCTCTTGTATCTTTATTTTATTGGTTTAGGGAACTTAAAGAGAGATTTTCCAGTAATTTAGGAAGCGTGTTGCAGTGTGTCAGGAGGTGTGTGGTGTTTTGTTTGTTTGTTTGTTTGTGCTTATTCATGTCAGTCAAGCTTCAAGGGTCGCTGCCCATGTTTCCACGACCACGTTAGCATGCTCTGAAAAGTTACTGTGACTCTGAAATGCTTTGTCAAAGCTGTGGGCACCTCCTCTGCGTGGCGTCCATGTTATTGTAACACTGTCGCGTGCCACCAGGGGGAGCCTGCTGACCAGGAGCCTGGCTGACATCGTCAAGAAGGACGACTTTGTACTTGACTCAGAGTACCTCATCACTCTGCTGGTAGTTGTACCAAAGTGAGTATTACTACTCTGGTATGGCAAGTGTTGCAAGCATGTCTGGGTGCAAACTATTGGATTGAGAAACAAGTGGCAGCGTAATACAGGAGAAAGTTGAATGAAATGCTGTCTTAGTATCTCCTCGTCCTTTGTTTCTTGCAGGACGGCATACACTGACTGGCAGAAAACGTACGAAACCCTGGCTGAGATGGTGGTGCCTCGATCCTCAAAGTAAGTGACGTCGTCATGTCACATTAAGAGTTAGATGAAACACATTTTGATTTCATCTGTATTGTTTTTCAAACGTGTTATATTGAGTATTTATATTCCCACTGTGCTTTGAGGTTCATCTACAGTTTGCTATCCATCATTACAGCAGTATAACAAGTACCTGTGTTTCCCTCCAGTCTGCTGTTTGAAGACAATGACAGTGGACTGTTCAGTGTCACTCTATTTATGAAAGCCATCGATGACTTCAAACACAAAGCCAGAGAGAACAAGTAAGAGTTGCTCTACGGATCTAACACACACACACAATCATTGCACAGGACTGAACGAATCACAGGCGAGAGGTGTGAAACGTGTGCGCCAAGAGAAGATGAGCTTATTCCAGAAGAAGCCAGACTGCAAGGCTCTCGCTAAATATATTAACTGGGCAGATTCTTCTCACATGTTTCAAGTGTGAGAAGAATCTGAGCCAGTTCTCTTCGATACAAACAGAAGTATTCCTGATCAAGTGAAGCTGACTTCTGCCCGCTACGTCGGATTTCTAGGTTCACCGTGAGGGACTTCCAGTACAACGAAGAGGAGATGAAGGCCGACAAAGAGGAGATGACGCGGCTCTCCACGGATAAGAAGAAGCAGTTTGTAAGTGATGGAACAGGAAATTGTTTTCAAGTTGCGAATACTGTATTGTACTTAATGTAAGTAGGTACTGTGTAGTTTTCTCAGCCATTGGATTCATTTTGAGTACATTGTGAAGATTGAAATCCTGCCTGAGATAGGTAATCCATTTCAGGGAGGATTTAGTCACTTTATTTTTTAATGATGTTACTTTTATTTGTCAAAATGACCTTTTTGTCATGGTAATGGCGTCCGTTTCAAAGGTTTTCCATGTGGTAAATTACCGAACGAGCACTGTTTTCAGTAGGATGACGTACATTTAGAAGTTTCTCAAATTACAACGGTTGTTTTTTTTAGCAGACTGGAGGTCACCCCCCCTACACTGTGCTGTGTACAAGAAGAATAGTTAGACTGTGTTGGCTGTGCAGCCAGCAGCAGTCAGAAAACGCTGAGCACACACAAATCTTTCGGTGGTGTCACACAATACGAACTTGTTTCGCACAGAAAGAGAAATGTAGCTCTTTCCTTTTCTTTAAGACCTGTCTGATAAGAAACGGACGTTTTTATCTTGTTGGTCGCAAACGCATTCCTCTCCTGCTGTAACAGTGACGTGCCTCACTTCTCTGCAGGGCCCACTCGTGCGATGGCTGAAAGTGAATTTCAGTGAAGCCTTCATCGCGTGGATCCACATCAAAGCACTAAGGGTCTTCGTGGAATCTGTTTTAAGGTACTGTGATCAGAAATACAGTTTTTATATCAACCACACCTACGACAGCATTTGAGCTGAAGTATCATTTGACAGTGCTTGCCTCCTTTTTGTTGGCAGCGGTGGTTTCAAAGATTTTTCATGAGCGTATTTATGTAACGCGTTCCTCCAGATACGGGCTGCCGGTGAACTTTCAGGCCATGCTCCTGCAGCCGAACAAGAAGACCCTGAAGAAGCTGCGCGAGGTGCTCAATGATCTGTACAAACATCTGGACAGCAGTGCAGCAGCGATCATTGATGTGAGTACTTTGATAATATTGTGTGAAGGTTCTTACTATTGCATTTACTGCAAAGTCATAGCATCAGGAAAAACACCGTCTATGTTGCTTCAGGGTGTGCAACTATAAAAACCTCCTACTATGATTATCATGGCAGAATATATTTTCTCAGTAAGTATTTAAACCATAACTGAAATGATAAATACACTACAACATATTATAACATACAATACCTCCATGACTTATATAAAAACATGATATTAAGTATCTCAAACTTTTACTTCTTTATGCGAAAATACGTTAATGTGTTTTGGCTTTTCCAATATACATGAATACAATCCTTTGCAGTTATTTTAGATTTGAGTGTGCTGTCGTTGGGCACTATTCTCCCACAATGCAATGCACAAAGGTAATGGAGGGAGCTTCTCACAGCTGGAAAAGAAACATTGAATTGACATTCCAAGTCACAGTCACAGTCCAAAGACTCATATTGAATCATTTCCTATTAGTATAAGATGGTAAAGTATGTTGATTTTTTTGTTGTATACTAACTGCAAAAACAGTATACTATGGCGATAATGTGTAGTACATTCTATATAGAATTAGTATGTACAGTAATTTAGATTTGGGACATACCGATGAGTCTCTACTGCTGCAATCTCTGCTTCTCCTCCATCAGTGTCAGAGAATAACAGGTGCTCCTTCTCATGGCCATAGCTGGTTACTGCAAATGAAGACAACAACTACAACCTCTTTATATGCAGCCTATGCTGTGAACAAATAATGAATGTAAAAATCTGTATCGATTAATATCGCAGCCTTTTTTAAGATTAAATTTGATTTGTTTTGTTTTTTCCTCTAAGCACTCAATGCGGTGGTGTTTCCCTCAGAGCTCATATAGGTGGTGCTCTCTTCTTAGTATTGGAAACGGCCGCTCACACACACACACACACACACACACACACACACACTAACAGCCTGTGCTGTCTGCTTTCAGTCTGCGATGGACATCCCAGGCCTAAACCTGAGCCAGCAGGAGTATTATCCTTACGTCTACTACAAGATCGACTGCAACCTGTTTGACTTTAAAGTTTAAACAACTTTGCCCATTTTGTCTTTGTGTTGAGTGTTGATCAAGTTAGGTTCTCGGCACAAACCTCCCCCTCCTCCCCGCTGTCCGTCTCCCCACTGTCCCCCCTCTTCCCATCAGCTGCTTGAATGACAACGCTGCATGTTCATTCCTTGTGGTGAAAAGGCTCATCAGCAAGCTTCCACCACTTTTACAACCAAGGGACAAAAAGACTTTTAAATATTGCTTTTGTTTACAGTTTGTTTTTCTTCTCGAGCCGCGCAGATAATTAGCGTTTTTTTTGATGTGAAATGGATAAAGAGATCATTCTGGAGAGTTGTATATTTACTGTGTCATTCCACATGTGCTGGTGTGCATTGATAGATGCATCTTCTGTATTGGTGTTCAGAGATTTGTGTTTACATACGGGCAATGCTATCACTGTGCCCACGGCAACCAGATCTGGTATGTGTTTCTGAGATTGTGGGCTCACCCTTGCAGACGCTGTGTAACAAAGATGTTGTATGAGTGCGTGCTGTTGTCTCATGTTGTGTATATTTGTGTCGAAAGAGATCTATATCAGAGTACTGTGTAAGCCATTGATTGAATAAATATGATTGGATGAATAAAATCGCGTCAAATGCGTGTGATTTGATTTATAAATAACCACCGTATGTATATCATTTCTCCTCAGATTGTATTTAGATTGAACAGAACCCAGACTACTTTCTGAACATGGCGTGGGGGGTGTTGCATGGTGACGTGCTTGTGAGGGAAAATGAAGAAAAGACATTGTGTGCGGAGTAAAGAGAGGGATCCTGTGTGAAGCCTTGTGATGACTCATGATCATATGCACAGCCGCGGGCCATTTCAAGGAAAGTTCCTCTTTAAGCAGAAACCATTTGGAATCCACATAGCTGCAAGAAAAACACTCCAGCTTCAACATGGAGGACAGCCGGGGATACCAACCGCCGGCAGAGGGCGCCAAACAGACACTGTAGACGAGGTCCGCAAGTGTTGTGGTGCCCGCTGTTGCCTCGCACAAGCTGCTATCCAAATGTAAGCATGTGAAGGAACCAGCACATACTGTATGTATGCAGTAGTGGAAGTAAAACTATAGAAGTACTCGTTATGCAATGTGCCCCTGCCAGTGCTGTTGTTATATTATTATTATTATTGGTTATTATTATTTTATGTTGTTGCTGGTCAAGAATGCATCATGTTTTACAAAGTGATCACATGTTTCGTGCATAAAATCTGAATCTGAAGAGTAACTGGTGACTAACTGGGGGGGGGGGGAAGTATTAAGTAGTATTAAATGGAAATACTCAAGAAAAGTACAAGTACCTCAAAAGTGCACTTAAGTGCAGTACATGAGTGAATGTACTTAGCTGCGGTTGTATGCATACCGCAAGTCCACAAACGGTCCTGCTCACAGTAAAATGTAATTTAACAGTGCAATGTTTTGATCCAGCAAAGGTCTTAGTGAACACACACACACACACACACACACACACATCACCCAGGTGTTTGTCATCTACATGATTACGAGTCAATCCACTGGACCAATCGCTGCAGGGCTGGGCTGGCTGTCAGAGTCATAGAAACTAAATACTTCATATTAATGGCGAGCTCCAAGAAAACATAGAGTTGGTAAAAGACCTCTGCTCAGGCTGAGGGTGGGCGGAGCTACGATGGGAGTTGTGTGAGAGTGAGAGAGATGTCAATCAAGCACACCCTGCGCTCCAATTAGAGGACCTTGCATCAATGCCTGACCAGAAGTCTTTCAATCCATCCATCTCTCAAAAGCCCGGAAATAGATGCAGGCACACTGTGTGTGTGTGTGTGTGTGTGTGAGTGAGTGTGTGTGTGTGAGTGAGTGAGAGAGAGAGAGAGAGATCATGTGATGACAGAGGGAGCCTGGCTCGCTGGGTTGTGATGTGAGACACACTCACACGGCTGTAATCACACAAACCGCACACACCGTCTCATGACTGCTGGTCCCTGAACCTGAACGAGGCGTCGGGCGGCCTGGGAACGACCACCGGTCTGCTGCTGGCTGCTGCTGCCCCGGGGAGCAGGAGGGGAGCATCAATGCCTCCAGGTTGCCTCTCACAGATCACCGGCCTGGACCTGTTCTCACCATCGGGCCTCCTGCGCTGAGATAATGAAAGGATGGCCGAGCAGCGATGCGGGGACCACGGAGGGCTGACGGATGCTGCTGCAGCGACTCGCCGGGATGAGAAGCGGCGTCACAACGCGATGAATCCCGCGGAGGAAGCAGCAGGAGGAGAGTGTCTCTCCTTGGAGGAGATACTGAGGCTTTACAGCCAGCCCATCAATGAGGAGCAGGCTTGGGCGGTGTGTTACCAGTGCTGCAGGACGCTGGCGAAGGGACACAAGAGCAGGAGAAGCTCCGCCGCCGCCGCCGCCGCCGCAGCCGCCGGAGCATCATCGGCGGCGGCCCCGGGGAGGATATCCGGACCGGGGGATGTTAGGATACAAAAAGACGGGTCTGTGAGGGTGGAGTGCCAGGGCTGTGAAGGTAAACTGTTATTGAAGACTGAGTGCGCCCAGAGCCACTCCGATCTAGGCCAGGCCATCACTTGCATTTCAAATAATGGGGCTGAGGTGTTGTGATGGTCCTTATGTAAGAGACTGAAATACATTCCAGGAGGGCAAGACAGCCCCCAAAATCACTGCCACGCGTGTGTATTATCCCCAGTAGGAATATTACAGTGGTACCACAGAGCGCTGGAATGTGACTAGAAATAAAACGTGTAGGCCTACGCATGTTTTCAGCTGCACATGTGTTTTTGGTTTGTTTTGTTTTTTTCTTCCCCTGATCAGGTGCTTTGTGTGCACCTCGGGCTTCCTCTGTAATCCTGAAGCAGGGCAACAACAGCCAGAGCTGAGGCTCCATTACACCTGATCTCTGACAAACAAGGCAACGTCTCTGTCTCTGTCTCCACAGACCCCCTCGCTCTCTGCCGCCCTCACTCTTGTGGCTCCTCATACTGACGTGTTTTCACTTATTTCCTGCCCAGTGAAGGCACGTGTGTGTGTGTGTGTGTGTGTGTGTGTGTGTGTGTGTGTGTGTGACTGTGATTATTACGAGCTGAAAAGTGCGTGGAAGGTTCATGGAGTGACGGTTATATTACATATTATCAGACATATTATGGCCTGATCCTACCCGTGCCACGGGAACCCCTGTTAACTACAGCTACAATTAATGAGGCGCCATAAACGCGAATAGTTAGAGCCCTGCTGGTGTTTCTAGTGCCAAGCTGCAAATATCCCAAGACAGCAGCAAAGAGTGCCAGATGAAAGATCGCTGCAATCTTCTGGAAGCATCCCTGCAGGCGGATACACTGCGTCTCCGGGGCCGCGCACAGCGTTTACAGTGACTTTATTGCACTTTACGGCAGTTTGTGCCTCACATGGGAGAGAGGCCCGGCCTTTTCTCTGGTATTCGTCTGGCATCGGAGTGACTGCAAAAACAAAAACAAGGCAGGTGACACTGACGCGCCACGTCATGTGTGTCTGTCGTCCACTGCGTGCGCGTACGCCAAACGCACGACGGCGTCAATGTCAGGGTCGAGGCCTGGCACTCTCTCTCTCCCTCTCTCTCTCTCTCTCTCTCTCTCTCTCTCTCTCTGTGTAATGGGCTGCACCCGAGGGCCCGAGGGACGTGCTCTTGACGTCGCCGAGTCAGTGTTACGGCTTTTGCTTCAATACGCGCCGTCTAATCAACTTTTCTGGGCGCATCCGAGAGGCAGAGCCGCGCTTGGAATGAATGGGCTATTTTTAGCAGCACGGGAGCAGCCATGGGAGAGGGGTGGGCGGGTGGGGATGGGGGTGCAGGCTTCTGTCCCTCCGTTGCTCTCGTAGTGTCACGTCGTACAGAACATAATGAGAATGTGTTTGTGTTTGCAATATAGATGTCATGTCTTGTTTTTTTGTTGTTGTCTTGTATTGTTTTCACCTCCTGTGTCTGTGTGTGTGTGTGTGTGTGTGTGTGGTCCTGGAGACACCTCCTGCAGCTGGAGCTACCACACAAGAGGTTTTGAGTACTCTGCTCGGTGCAAGATGCAGTCTCGAAACTTCACAAGTGTGTAGCTGAGATCAAAATGAAGGCTGGCTTTGAAGACGGGTGTGGTCTGAGCAAGGGCGGTGGAAAAGTAAAGGGGATGAGAAGTAGGGAAGGGGCACACACACACACACACACACACACACACACACACACACACACACACACACTTGCCCCTAGCCCACAGATCTACAGATCACTGTATCCCAGTATGTTACAGGCACTGAATGCTCATGTTATAATATAATAATGTAATAATGGGGTAATGACTGCTGAGTACTCATTAATCGGAAAGTCAACATGGTGATGGGCGTCGGCTGGTGTGATCCCCTTGATGCTGGTCTCTCTTGTTATATAAAAATGGATTTATCCATTTCGTTTAGCTTTTTTTTACTGTTTCTCCAATATCTTGTAGCTGAGTATTTCAACCATTAATCCGTTACGTTTAGCTGACTATTTAAATGGATTATTCATTACTTTTAGCTATCTGTCTGCTCGCTTGCTACGACATAATGTCCACTGTACAGCTGGTTGATATTTGGATATATTTTTTAATTAAGTCCTTCCTTCTATTGCTACCTCTTCACCTTTTCATGAACCGCCCTGACAACTGCATAAGTGGGAATCACTGCTGTGCATGTCTTCAGGCAGTTCTAAGTAATATTGTTGTGTTTTTCAAGTGTTTTGATCAGTCTCACCACACAAATGGTTTCAGTTGTCAGGGTGATTTGCTGTTCTCATTGCCACTTATCTCTTCAGCGCAGGCTCTCTCTCCCTGATGCACGAGCTCAGTCAGACAAACCTATTCATGTAATGAGATAAATTTGTGGCAAAAGTTTGAAGGATTTAGGGCCTCTGAAGCGCTCATCTGCTAAATTGACTTAAAGTTAGATCCAGGCAAGGTTAGCGTTTAGACCCTGTTGTCACTCACAACCGCACTCACCGGGTGTTCTTTTATTCAGCAGTTTATCTGGGGACACTTTGCGCTATATCTGGACACGTAACGAAAGCAGGACACTTTTAAGAATGTTTTTGTGTCATGTCTAGACTTTGACGAATAGACTTAAATTCACGCTGGTGTTACAGTATTTTTAAGAAAGCACATTTAATTATCTGCCCTCCCTGTTTGCAGTACACACACACACACACACACATACATCACACTGTTGGCTCGCCTTCACCGTACAGCAGGAAGACATTCAAACCTGCTGATGGAAGTTATGTTCATGAGATGAGGTCAGAGCCGTCGCGGCGTTTCTTTACTGCATGTGACAATACAAAACAGCCGTTTGTTGAGAGGGTCATCTGTTCGCAGGCTGTTTGTTCATGAAGTAAAAGCCGGGCTGATGTAGCCTGGGGAAACAATAAAGCGGGCCTTCTTTTTGAAGGGAGTACATTCATGCAACATAGCTTCTTGGGAGGAGTTCTGTCATCACCGGTCACATGCTACTTAAACCACTAAAGCCACTGGAAGTGAAACAGAGCTTTTATTAACACTGGTCTAGTTTAAATAATGATAACTAATTAGGAAGGGAATATGTAATCCCTGATAAGTAACCTACAAGGGGTGCCACGCCACAGAAGATTTTCCTTCAAACCTGCACTAGGAACATGAGCATTTAAAGGATAAGGCCACAATGTTCTATATTATTCTGAAAGTCAATTAAATTCCATGAACCAAAAGCAACTATGAATTGAGATGTATTGCTGGTTTTGGTCTTTCCATGGGATTTGTTGCTTTTGAAGATAGCCTTGTCCTTGCAATAGCAGCACTATGAACTGGAGAGTTTAATGTTAGCATTCTGTTCCTGACTCCTTTATTTGAGGTAGAAATCATGAAACAAAAATCTTTGAGCTGCAGGTTTGCCGAATCCAGATTTATCTTGATGAAGTTCTCACTCCTCTCTGTTTGCATTAATTCACAATTTCCTGATTTTTCATCAGTGACAATGTGTGACGTCTGAAATGAGTTACCTCAGTTGCTCAGCTGCCGTCCCTTTTTGTGATTTAGGCTGTATGCGGGGGTGTTTTTCCCTATTGCAGCTTTAGAGAGTAACAAATAAATGAAAATGGCCGTCCATTGATTCCTTCTGCCCAGTGATTCGCAGTGGATCCTGAGGCAATGAACCTTTCACGTGATATTTACATGATACTTAGACAGTGGACCAAAAGTAATGGGTGGCCTTTGACATTAATGGCTAAGAGCATCATCACATGTGCTTAACCTCTGTCCGTCAGCACATACAGCATTTTTGCACTGCAACTGAACAGTGTCATGTATGTAGCCATGCATATGTGTGTGTGTGTGTGTAAACTGCTTCATGCTTAGGCTTACATCTGCTGCTTATTAAATACTGCTTTCTTGTTTCCCTGCAGGTAAATACAGCCCTTGCACAACAACAGAGGTGAGTATTGCCACTGTAATTCTCTTGTAGTTATTATATTTCGTCATCACATGCTTGCAGAGGTTCGAGCAATATTATATGGACACATTTACTTGTGCCGTATCTGCTATGGGTGAGGGAGGAAATAAGAGTTATAACTTGTGTCTGGAATAACCAGGTCTTTTTATTTCAATTTAGCTTGCTGAGCTCTGGCAATGTTTACTTCATGTTTTTGACGTGCAACCCAGTTGCTGGCTGGTACAAAGAAAAAAATGTTTAAAATGAATATTCTGGTCACATTAAGGGATTAGTTTGGGCGTAACTAGTTTTGACACATTGTTTGGAATGTTGATTACCTCAAAACCCTCACAGAGTGCAGGCTGGGAAACTCCAGTGTTTCTGGAAAGGAACCAGTCAGTCACTTAACGGGGTATTCATGAAAGGAAATATATGGACGCACAGAGAGAGAAATAATGGCAGGCTTAACCACAATAACAGCATATTTTCCTTTTTTAAATATTTGCCTTCCACAGTTGGTTACGTTAGCTAGTTACACTAAAAGAGGGCAGCCAGTCACACCAACAGAGATAACAGTAAGATTAGAGTTGGCACTCGGCAGGATTATTTCAACTGCAACCAGCGTCAGGTAGCGCTGTGGTTGAAACTGTCATAAGCCAAGAGTGAGTGTGTGTGTGTGTGTGACGCGTTAATCCCCATGCCTGCAATGCAGCTGCTGCAGGTCCCCTGCTTCTTAAACTAATACCTCTTAATAAATAAAACAAGTTCAGATAGGCCATTGGTTTCGCTACAAGCTTTGGACTCAACATTAATCTCCAATGCAAGTTGTTGATGGAGAGTTTCTGGCATGCGGCGACCTTCAACACCGCAATTAACACATTGTCTCTGTACATGGACTTCACAGCACTTACAGCCGTCTTTACTTTTCTGTTTGTGTTGTGATGAGAGAACCAGGCTGTAACCACCTGCTTACAGTCTTTATGCTAAGCTAAGCTAATCACACCAAGCATGTCCTGTTTGGTATCAATCTTCTCATCTAATCGAATTTGCGGGGAACGCAGAAGGGCCACAGCACTAGATAATGGCTTTTACTGTGGCTAATACCACATAATAATACTGTCTTATCAGCATACCTGTAAATAGTTTATGTTGGCTGCTAGTTATGCATTTTCAAATTGTTGACAAGACAAAAGTTGTCATGGTATGGCAGACAGATTCCCCGGCATTTATCCCAGCCTCCCTCCTTTCAGCTTGAGTCTTCACCCAGTCCTTCTCTCCACCAGCCCCAGAGCTCCCAGCTGGCTTCTCTGATTGACTGGTTGGAAATGTCACCCGACGAGGCCTCCTCTTTGATAGCAGCTTTGGGAGACGTTTCGGGGGCTAATTAAAGGGCTACGTAAAAATCGTCCTCCACACAACACTCTCTCTGTTCTGTCCTCGACTGCTGTTTATTGCTGCTATAATAGCTCATGAAAATGGGCCTCGCAGTATGGAGGGATTCGCTTCTCTGCGTTTGCTTTTTAGGAATACTTTGCTGGATGATGTAGGAGGAATAATTTTAGCCTGCAGAGATCTCTTTGCTGGATCTCTCTAGTTAGCAGATGCAGTCAGAGAGTGTTTGATGAATTCAAAGCTGATAAATGGTTTTGGAAAGTATTTTGTGTGCGTGATGTGGCACATTGACTGAGGATTCCTTCCCAGTCCGTTAGAGACAGTGTGCTGTAGTTTTCAGGGAGTTCTGGAGCTGGATTGCTGTGTAATCGGGCTGTGATAACAGATGGACAGTGAATAACTCAAGCACACGCTCACACACACACAGTTCACTGCAGAAACAGAGCATGTGAAACTGTATTGGCAAATCCTTGCTAAGCCTCTTTGCACTAGAAATGAGTTCTCACAATACAGTGTGTTACAGACTGGCTGACAAAACTACTGGCAAGTTGTTGGAGCTGCTTGATGCTTGACAGCTTTAAGTCCTGCAGCAGAGGCATTCTGCTACAGTAGCACACAGTGCGTAATTAGCCCAAAGCTGGGTGAACAGGAACACACGTGTAGTCAACGCTGACACACATTATCTGCGCTAGCCTTCAAACAGTGTGAGCTCTAGCAAATGATGCGGCTGTGAATGTCAGATGATGCTGATTTCCTCAGAGGCAATGAGCCGAGTACCTGGCAGGCACAGCACGCCGCAGCATAAGGCTCTTTGTACAGAAATCTCTATAGCGGCATTCACTGGAAATACATATTTGTAAGCAATCATGCTATCAAATGTGATAATTCAATTCTTTATCGACACATCTCCTCCCTTTTATGTGCCAGCTTTTGCGAGGTAATTTGTTGGTGACCCCATAGCCGTGCTAGCTAGACCCTCCTGGTCCCGTGATGCAGTGTCGCCTCAGAAATTTGTGGATTATGTTTTATCACATTCCCCTCTGTCGAAGTTCAACTGTGCATGCTCCGCGCTCTCTTAATATCTGCGCTTTGAAGTCTGGGAAGGGATTAGAGTTCAACCTCACATTCAGTGTTTAATGTAAACAGAAAAATGTGTTTGGCAGGAGTAGCATCTGCTTTTGTGCGGACTATAGGATTTTTGCGTGTGCATGGAAAAAAAAACAGAAATAGAAGGGAGGGGATGCGGGAGATTAAAACCACATTTGTGTTCTCTCTGTTCTGTAGGAGATGTTATGTGGTTTGCACGTCCGCCAGACGGGCCAAGGCAACCGTGCTCAGTCATATGACAGTCAGAGGTCACAGCGGCATAGTCAGGCGTAAGAATCTGAGAAGGGAATCTCCTCAGCGCTTGTTTGTGCCTGAGAGGAAATAATCCTCTGTAATTTCTGTGCCGCGATGAATCCACGCACAGTATGACGCCTGTTTCTTTTCGTTATGGAAACATTTCTTACACGAACTGGTTCAAGTGTGTGTGTCTGTCTTCATTATTCGGTCAGTTCATTGCTTTCAACGCTAACGTCATCAATTATAAATGGACTATAATCACATTAGTAGATTTGTTAGATAAGGAGTTGGGTACACACCATTCTTTTGTGTGATTCTACCAGTTTTATAAAATCTTATTAAACATTATCTCCAGTCTGAAGGATGGCCCTACCAGATATGATGATGGATCGGATGGAATACAGCATTTTATCTTTATCTGAAAGAAAGAATGTTACTTAGGTCATTCTTAGTTTTAGAGAATTAAAAGGCTATTTAGATTTCCCCAGTGCTATTGCCACAGTCATTTTGATGTAGTGCTCCTTGTGCCCTCTGTAAACACAACATTTTAAGATGTGATTGAAATAAAAGGCCTATTAATGCCATCCCATCTTTGCCATGATGAAACATACGTTTGGATGTACAATGCAAATGATTTTTAGCCACTCTAGCGGCTCTAGGGATGCAGTGTCGATCTGTCTACCACTTTGGTCCAGACTGAAATATCTCAACAACTGTTGGATGGATTGCCATGAAACTTGGTACAGGTACTTCAACCCTCATGACTTTGGCGAAGTATCTCAACATCTACAATATGTATTGGCACAAAATGTGGCACAGATATTCGTGGATATTCCGACGATGAATCCGACTGACTTTTCATCCAGCACCACCATGAGGTTGAAATCTTTTAGTTCAGATTGAAATATGTCAAAAACCGATGGATTTGCCATGAAATAGAGATATTAATGTCCCCCACCGGATGAAGTGTAGTAATTTTGGTTATCCCCATGATTTTTCCTCAACTAAGATGGTGAACATGGTAAACATTACACCTGCTGAACAGCAGCCTGTTAGCATTGTCATTGTGTTGGAATGGTGACGTTAGCATTTAGCTCAAAGCCTCGCCTAAATACAGCCTCATATAGCCTCTAGCATGGCTGACTGTACATATACATACATTTTGATGTAGGTGAAGCTGGATGGATGCAAAAATCAAGACAACTTTTAGTTTCAGCATGTCTTAGTCCATGGAGCTAGAGTCAATGTGGGCTGTGAATAACTTATCTTTATGGCGGAGAAACTGAACTGCTCATTAGTGCCATATTTAGAAGCTCAGGACGTGTTGTTAAGAACAGAAATGAAATGGCACCAGATGGACTGGCGCTGAGCCTAGACCCCTGGCTCTCATTGTCAGAAAGGTGTAATATAAGTAATACAGAATGGTTTGTTGTAAAAGCTTAAAAGGACGGTAATCAGTATAGAGGTAATTCATTTGTTGCAGTTTCTTTTTAAAAAGTAAATTTCCACTTAGCTGCCATGACCTAATTCTTGTCAACCCACTAATGAGTAAATATAAATGCTTTAAATCCCCACATTTTTTCTACAATCCTTTAATTCTGACCAGTTTGTGCTGATTCTGGTAATCCTCAGCT